>NC_057715.1:20493267-20517375 GCF_004010195.1 Chiloscyllium plagiosum
CATTCCCCTGAGAATCCATCACTCCCTATATTTTCCAAAACAGCATACCTGTTTGAAATGGGTATATCCACAAAAGACTCCTGCACTAGCTGCCTACCTCTCTTACCCTTCTTGGAGTTAACCCATCCATGTGACTGTATCTGGGCATAGAATCCCTTCAGGACAGAAAAAGGCCCTTTGGCCCAACAATTGCACACCGACCCTCCAGAGTAACTCACCCCTCTCATTCCCGTACTACTTTACATTTACCCCAGAGTAATAACCTAACCTACATATGCTTCGACACTATGGGCAAGTTAGCACGGCCAATTCACCTAAACTGCACATCTTTGGATTGTGGAAGGAATCTGGAGCACCCGGAGGAAACCGACACAGACAAAGGGAGAATGTGCAAACTCCACACAGACAGTTGCCCGAGGTGGGAATGGAACCCGGGTCCCTGGCGTTGTGAAGCAGCAGTGCTAACCACTGAGCCACCATGCCACCCCATTGTCCTGCCCCATTGACAGGAACAACCAATAGAGGTGGCATCACAGTGATATACAGTCAGGAGGAAGTTGCCTTGGGGCTCCTTTACCTTGACTCTGGATTCCATGAAGTCTCCTCACCTGAGGACAAGTATCACAAGGAAGCTTCCTGCTGATTACCAAGTACTGCCATCCGCTCAGCTGATGAAACATTTTTCCATGTTCAACAGTATTTGGAAGAAATACTGAAGGTAGGAAGGGCATAGAATGTGTTCTAGGTAGGGGACTTCAAGGCCAACACTAGGATATACTCAGCAGCATTAGTGCCGACTGGGCAAAATGACGTTACTTGGTAAAAACAATGACTGCAGATGCTGGAAACCAGAGTCTAGATTAGAGTGGTGCTGGAAATGCACAGCAGGTCAGGCAGCATCCGCGGAGCAGGAAAATCAACGTTCCGTGCAAAAGCCCTTCATCAGGAATAGAGGAATATTCCTGATGTATGGCTTTTGCCCAAAACATCGATTTTCCTGCTCCTTGGATGCTGTCTGACCTGCTGTGCCTTTCCAGCACCACTCTAATCGAGAAAATGACATTACTGTCAAACTGGGTCTGTGGCAGATGGTGAACAAACCCCAATAAGGAATGAACAAGATGGAAACAAATACTTGACTTCATCCTCACAAATCAGAGTGTTTCAGACACTGATAATGTCATAGATACAAGAATGACTGCTGTACAGACCTTGTGGAGGTGAAGTCCTGACTTAATATTGAAGATGCCCTCCATTGTATTCTGTGGCACCATCATCATGCTCAAGGGGCTCGGTTTCAAGTAGATCCAGCAGCATGAGACTGGGCATCCATTCTGCACTGTGGACCATCAGCAGCAGCAGAATCATGCTCCAACTCAATCTGCAACCTCATGGCTGAGCAAATCTCCCACTCTATGATGACTTACCACCCAGGAGATCATCCCTGGTTCAATGAAGCATGCAGGCAGGCATTCTAAGAGCAGCACCAGGTATACCTAAAAATAAGATATAAATGTGGTAAAGCTAAAGGACTACTGTGCTCTACAACATAAGCAGCTAGTGATAGATTGGGCTAAACAATTCCACAGCCAGTGGATCAGCCCTGCAGTTCAGTCTGAATGCTGATCAACAATTAAACAATCTATTTGTGGAGGAAACGTTCAGGCTGAAGCATTCACACCATCTTCAGAAGTGTCAAGTGAGTGATTCATCTCAACCTCCTCTGGAGTTCCCCAGACTCACTGGTGCCAGTTTCTAGCTAATTTGATTCACTCCCTGTGATATACAGAAGTGGCTGAAAGCATTGGCTACTGCAATGGAACCCAACACCATCTGGGAATAGTCCTGAACACTTGAACACCACAACGTGCTTTGCAGGATGTACAGTTAAAACACTGGCATCTATCCACCTATGTGAAAAATGGCCCAGTTATGTACTCTACATTAAAAAGCATGACCAAACCAACTCAGTCAATTACCATTCCATCTGTCTACTCTTGATCATCAGTGAAGTGATAGAAAATGGTCATCAAAAGTGCGATCAAGCAGCATTCACTCAGTAATAACCTGCTCACTGACACTCAGTTTTGGTTCTGCCAAGGTCTCTCGACTCCTGATCTCAATACTGCCTTGGTTCAAACATGGAGAAAAGGGCTGAATTCTAGAGGTGAGATGAGAGAGTTACTGCACTTGACATTGATGGCACACTTGACTTTATGTGACATCAAGTAGCCCTAGAAAAGCCAGCATAAATGGGGAAAAACTCTCTCCCTGTTTCGCACATGGGAAGATGGTTATGGTTGTGGCAGTTCAGTGATCTTTGTTCCAAGACATCTTTGCAGGAGTTCCTCAGCTGCTTCATCAATGAGTTCCCTTTCATCTGTGGGTCAGAAGTAAGGATGTTTGCTGATGATTGCACAATATTAAGCACCATTCGTTATTCCTCAGTACTGAATTAGTCTATGTCCAAATGTCACAAGGCTTGGACTAAATTCAAATTTAGACTGATAAATAGCAAGTAACATATGTGCCATGACATTGACCATCGCCAAAAAGAGAGATTTCAATCATTCCCACTGTGACATTTAATGGCATTCCCAACACTTTCCTAAAAGTAATCCTCCAATAATATCCAGGGAAAGTTCCCACTGATCATAAACTAAACGGGACTAGCCACATAAATAACGTAGGAGACAGTGAGGTCTGCAGATGCTGGAGATCAGAGTTGTGAGTGTGTTGCTGGAAAAGCACAGCAGGTCAGACAACATCCGAGGAGCAGAAGCCCGAATTTAGGATGAAGGGCTTTGGCCCGAAACATTGATTTTCCAGCTCCTCAGATACTGCCTGACTTGCTTTTCCAGCAACACGATCTCAGCATAAATAATGTAGAGCAGGTCAGAGACTGGGAATCCTGCAGTGAGTAATTCATCTCCTGCCTCCCGAAAGCCTGTCCACCATCTGTAAGGCACAAGTCAGGAGTGTGATGGAATACTCTCCACTTGCCTGGATGTTTGTAGTTCCCAAACACTCGAGAAGCTTGACACCATCTGGAGCAGCCTGCTTGACTGGCACCATATTCACTCCCTCCAGAGTAACACAAACAGCAGCAGTGCATACCATCCACTACACACACACATACACTTTCTCACACTCACAACCCCCACCCCAGACAGACAGACACACACAGACAGACAAAGACCCACATGCACACATATATTTTGTGGGGTGAATTTGTACTTGCAGAGTTACATTGTACTTTGCTCAAAAGCTGCATGCATTCATGTAGAACTCTGAGCTCAAAAACTGCATGAATTTATTTAAAACACCGTTATCTCACTTTTTAGATTAGAATCAATCTAAACATCATGGCATAGACAGAGAACACAGGGGGCCAACACCTTCAATATATTGTCTAGCTATCACCATTGTTAACAGCTAACCCGAGAATGCAACCTTTTGAAAAAAGGTTTTGTGATTTACACATGAAAGAAGTGAAACTATCAATGTATTCCAACAGATGAAAGGCTTAACAGACAATCAATTTTTCAATGTATAATTTCAGTTACATCACACTGTAAATTTTTGCTATAAATTCTGTGTGTTAGAATCGAGCCCTCCACTACCACCTGATGAAGGAGCGTCGCTCCGAAAGCTAGTGTGCTTCCAATTAAACCTGTTGGACTATAACCTGGTGTTGTGTGATTTTTAACTTTGTACACCCCAGTCCAACACCGGCATCTCCAAATCATCCACAAGATGGACTGCAGAAATTCACCAAAGATCCTTAGACAGCTCTTTCCAAACCCATGATCACTTCCAGCTAGAAATATCAGGGCAATAGAAACCTAGGAACACCACCAACTGCAAGGTCCCCTCCACATCACTCATCATGGACTTGGAAATATATCTCCTGGCCAGAATCCTGAAACTTCCTCCAAAGCAGCAACATTTAGCAAATTTAATATCTGCAGCTCAAGAAGGCAGCTCCCCACCTCCTACTTAAAGGCAATTATGGATGGGAAACTGCCCACGCCCCATGAATGAACAAAAGCAAAGAAACATGAGTTAGCATGCACAGCTTTGTATAACCTCATGCATGCAGGGAGCGGAATACGATTGGATGGCTAAGAGTGCATTGGTATAGTAAAATAATCTAAAGGTGCAAAAGGCATTGTAGAGGATTTTAGATGGAAATAAGGTCGGTAGATAATTGTGTCATGTTACTGATTTGAGAAATTCAGTTCCTCTTTCAAATAGGCCTATATTTCTTGAAGAAAGTGCAAAGAGATGTGAACTTAAAGGAACATTACACATCCTCCTGATACCAATATCTTGCTTAAAATTGGCAGAGATTTCAAATGTAACTTGGATATTTATTTTGTTTCCTGAACATATACCAAAGGAGAGAAACAGGAGGAGGAATTGACACTTACACAAGAGGATTTAAAAGTGCACTAAGTGGATGATCATTAGCTGAAGGCTACATTTGCAATGTTTAGAACACTGTTAGAATTGAAGAATGAAATTTATATTAAAATGTCACTTCCACAGGCTTTAAAAATTATTCCACAATGTGATTATACTGGTACGTCCACAGGCCATAAAGAATGATTATGCTGCAATGTCATTAGAATAATTTTAGCACAATATTGGCAGGCTTGGAACTTTGAAGACAAATTTGTTGAGGAGGAAAGCTCAGCTGAAAATAAAACGATGATACAGGTTTGTTCTATTAAAAGTCTAATAAATAATTTAAATGAAGGTTATATGAAATTCTGTTTAAATACGACACTTGCAACAATTAATGTGAAAAAAAACAAAGCAATGATTTTCTCCACAAATTATTGCTCAAAGTTGTCTGGAGCTTGATGCAAATACAGACCATTTGCTAATCTGACAAGCGAATGTTGCTGTGGGGATTGTCAAGTTTATCTGCCAGACTCCCAAGCGACAATGAGTCAGAAGGCTAAATCATCTTATTAAAAAGGTAGCAAATCTAAATTGTCATATAAATCAAATGTACTGCATTCCTTCTTTTGAAATCAATCGGGATGGTCACAACAGCTATTTCAGAACAGAAACATAAGATGTCTATTAAATAGATGCACTATTATTTATTACAATGGTTTCTTTAAGTGCTTCAGGCTGAATAGATAGATTACTCAATTACTTAAACCCCTGTACACAATAATTCACTCCCCTTTAAATTCTCACATCAGCTCCCACATGTCAAGGAGCATTGACCTGATACTATCGCTGACTATGTGTCCCTGTCAAATCCTTTGTATTCCTGTCATGTCATTCATAGCAATTCTCCATGTATGTGTCTATAGTTCTTCTGTCTGAAAGTTGTACTGTTGCTGGGTCAAAGTTATGTAATTCCCTCCCTCATGATTTTGTGTGTCTACTTACAGCACATGGATTGCAGCAGTTGAAGAAAATAGGTTACCATCACCTTCTTGAGGGCAATCAGGGACAGGCAATAAATGCTGGTCAGTCAGCAATGCCCTCACCACATGAGAGAATTAAAAAACACGCAGAATTTAAGCTGTGAATAGTGCGACTGATGGCTTTTGCAAAGAAGGATCAAATCAGACTCAAACTTAAACATTTTCTCTCTCCTACTGAGTTCCTCCAGCTCTTTCTGTTTTCCTCTTTGATGGTTGTTCTGAGATTCTGTCGGATCAACTTGACAATGCTGACTGACGAAACAAATGAGGATAAATTTTGCCACAGAAGAGTGAGTAGGTTCGAAACACAGAATGCCAGTTATGTGTCTATTTACCGACTCCGCATGATTTTTTAAGAGCTGGCATCTCTGGGATGATGGATCTCGATGTATCAATTAAATTCATTAATCAGCCAAGAGTGGGGTAATTTCATAAATTATATGCAAACATCAATGTTGCACATGTTCCAATTTGATCCCGACCACCTACCAGGTATTGTAGCAATACTATTAACTGAGTGATGTTCTCGGGACCTAGGTTCAAATCCCATCGTGGCAGATAATGGAATTTGAATGCAATGAAAATCTGGAATTTAGGGCCTAATGTAACCACAAAAGCATTGTCATTGTCAGGATAAGCCTATTTGGTTCACTGATACAATAGGGTACAATAAGGAATTTGCCTTCCTTACAGAGTCCCAGCCTTCAGTCCAACAGCAATGTGTTCAACTCTTAACTGCGCTCTGGGCAATTATGGATAGGCAATAAAAATTGACAATTGACAGCAATGCCCACTTCCTGTGAACCAATATAAAATATCCAAACCAAACCCTGCTGTTTCTGAACTCCAAAAAGAATGGGTGATGGGGAAATGTAGGTTATTTGAGGGTTTATATTTATTTACTAGCAGCCAATCACACAAAGGATCCATCATCAGACAGCAGTTTCAGTGACTGTGTGGAGACCAATGCCCTTAGTTAATGATTACCTCTTTTCAATGGCAACCACTGTCTTCCCACTAAAAGTGTCCTCATTGGCATTTCCGTTGCTGGACAAAAAACACCTCCATCACAGCCTGAAAGCCCTAGCCATGCGCCATTTTGATGTGACTTTCCAAGGCAGGCTCCCATCGCCATCATTAATTTGTGGACGGCACAGTGGTTAGCACTGCTGTCTCACAGCGCCAGAGACCCGGGTTCAATTCCTGCCTCAGGCGACTCTCTGTGGAGTTTGCACATTCTTCCCGTGTCAGCGTGGGTTTCCTCCGGGTGCTCCGATTTCCTCCCACAGTCCAAAGATGAGCAGGTTAGGTGAATTGGCCATGCTAAATTGCCCGTAGTGTTAGGAGAATGGGTCTGGGTGGGTTGTGGGTCGGTGTGGACTTGTTGGGCCGAAGGGCCTGTTTCCACACTGTAAGTAACCTAATCATCTAATCTAATTGAACACGGTTTCTGGTGTCTGCGCCTTAATTGTCTCCACAAAAATTATAACTCTGTCATTCTGCCCAGGCTACATTCAGTTTCTTGATAATTCACCCTGACAGCAAAAAACTCCTCATGAAAATTCAGTGCAAGGTATTTATATTCTGTCTTTACTCCTTTGTGTGTCAAGGAAATGGTTCAACAACAACAAATGACATTGGTATCGCACCTTTGAAACAGTCAAATGTCCCATGGTGATTCACAGTAATACTATGTTGGCTACTTTACAGAGATGAGAGGAGAAGACCTTATTCCACTGTACACCATGGTTTTTCTTTTCATTTAATTGTCAGGTACGTGTGCTTACTCAAGGCATTAGGAGAACGTAAGCACAGAAGAACTAGGAGCAGGAGTAGGCCATCTGGCTCTTCGAGTCTGCTCCGCCATTCAATAAGATCATGGCTGATCCTTTCACGGACTCAGATCCACTTACCTGCCCTCTCACCATATCCCTTAATTCCCTTATTGTTAAAAAAAATCAATCTTAGCTTTAAAGATGTTTACTGAAGTAACATCAAGTATTTCCCCTGGCGGGGAATTCCATAGATTTACAACCCTCTGGGTGAAGAAATTCCTTCTCTATTCAGTCCTAAATCTGCTCTCTCTGATCTTGAGGCTATGCCCTCTTGTCCTAGTTTCACCTGCCAGTGGAAACATCCTCTCTACTTCTATCTTATCTATTCCCTTCATAATTTTATATGTTTTTATAAGGTCCCCCTCATTTTCTGAAATCCAATGAATATAATCCCAATCTACTCAGTCTCTCCTCATAAGGCAACCCCTCATCTCCAAATCAATCTCGTGAATCTCCTCTACATCACGTCCAGTGCCAGTACATCCTTTCTCAAGTAAGGAGACCAAAACTGCACACAGTACTTCAGGTGTGGCCTCACCAGCACCTTGTACAACTGCAACATAACCTTTCAGCTTTTAATTCAATCCCTTTAGCAATGAAGGAGAATTTTCCATTTACTTGTTGTACCTATAGACCAACCTTTTGTGATTCATGCATAAGAGCACCCAGGTCCCTCTGCATAGCAGCATGCTGCAACATTTTACCATTCAAGTAATAATGCTTTTTACTGTTACTCCTACCAAGAGAGCTGGCATTGTCACTGAAAACTGGGCTTATCTGGTCTACACTATTTGGGATCTCATTGCCAACTTCAGGGGTACTTTCAACAAAATAAACTGCATTTAGCTAGAGCCTTTAACATCATGAAGCATCCTATGGTTTTCCAGTACAATTTTCACAGACACCAGCAAACCCCTAATATAGATGAATGATGGTGATGATGGAACTAACGCTCAGTAGAATTGATTGATCACTCTTGTACAGAGGAACCTCAAATATCCGAAAGACATGGGTGAGGAGTATTTTGTCGGATAATTCAATGTTCAGATAATCCAATGTTGGTTAATAGAGTTTAGCTAAGCATCGGGACCTTGCAATCTTGCTTGATAATCTGAAATTTGGATAATCAAATGGTTCCTCTGTATATGGGCTGGAAAGTACTCTATGAATCCCATTAAGTGTGTCTTTAAACCATTTCAGGAGCATAACAGCTTAGAGTGGTGAGGAAGGGATAGGTTGGTAGACTGCAACATGATTGCTAGCAGATATAGGAGCTGATGTTCTTCAGTTCTGCTGCAGTCCATATTTAACAGAAATTGGGACATGGAGACATTAGCTGCATGAGTAGATCTGAAGCCATGAGATCAACCATCAATTGATTGATTTGTGCCAATGTGACAGTTATAAAATAGGGGGAGGAAAAAGACTATTAGTAACATAGTTAATGATTAATAAATTCAGTTATCATTACAGTAGCAGACAAAGTAACACTCTGCCTTTAAGATGTGCGTAATGAGGGGTTGGCTTCAAAAAGGCCAGATCAGATTTTTGGCAAGTGGTTTAAAATGTGGTTTAAAACCTTAACGCTTATTTGCAGGTGTCTGCATGTTGAAAAGGCAGGATCTGGTCAGTTTTCTTTCAGAGGACAATTCAACACATTATAAAAATTACACTCGGGAGCTACTGTCTAATCTGAATGAAGCTGAACTCACTGGCGGAGCCACTTAGTGTTATCTAAATTATATACTTCACACCTAGCAACAAATTAGTAGCAGCAGATGCTATCAATGTCTATTGTGGTGCAGCAAATAATGTTGAATAACTGTAGTTTTGATGTGATATAATTGGTATTGCCACCCCAGATTGTTTCCCAATAATCAAAAACAATAGTAGAAAACATCGATGAGTCATTATTCCTCACAGCAAGATATCTGGAGTTAGGTATTATGAAAGGATAGCATGTACAATGAGGAAAACAACAAATACATAGCTTTGTAAAAGGATTTATTCATAGGGGGTGGTGTCATTGGTTAGGCCAGCATTTATTGCCCAAAGGGCAACAGTCAATCACTTGGACATTAGTGAGCCAGATGTGTTTTTGTGACAATTGAAAGTGGTTGCACAGTTGCAATGTTATAAAATTCCACATTATTTTAAAATTTATGCATTTTGTGGTGGTGGGGATGGGGGGAATCAGCTGCTGGGTTGGGTGGGGGTATATCCTCATAACACTAGTCCGGTGATCCGGACTGCAGATATAATGACATCACTACTGTGGTACGACTGACTTGCTGGAGCAACTTCACCCTGAACTTATATAAGATTTTTCAAATCATGAAATATCCTAAAGATCTTATTAAACCCTTGACACTAAACCACATAACATGATGACAGATAATCAAAAGCTTGGCCAAAGAATTAGATTTTAAGTAGTTTCTTAAAAGAGAAAAGAGAAGTGAGGAGGTGGAAAGGTTTAGGAAGGAAATTCCAGTGCTTAAGATTGTAGCAGCTTAAGGCATGCCCACCAATGGATTCCTGAAGAAGGGCCTGTGCCCGAAACGTCGAATCTCCTGTTCCCTGGATGCTGCCTGACCTGCTGTGCTGTTCCAGCAATAAAGTTTCAACCACCAATGGTGGAGCAATTAAAATCAGGGGTACTTGAAAGCCCAGAATTAGAAGAACATAAATATTCTTGGAGGGTTGAGGGGATGAAGGAGACTGCACAGATAGGGCAGGGTGAAACCACAGAAAATAAATCATAATAAGTATAACAACTGGTAAGAGTGCTGGAAGAATACCCCACCTTCTTTACAAAGAATGTCATAAGATCTTTTATATACACCTGAGGGGTAAATTTTCAATTTTGGAAAGGTCTCAAAGACCAGCAAAATGTGGAATAAGCCCAGCATTTATAAGCAACTCAGAAATAAATCAGAGCAGATGTGGGCCTATTGCACAGAGATATTAAGGAGTCATTAATTAATGTGAGTAAAATATATTTTTATTTATTCATTGAATGTGGGCATCATTGACCTTTATTGCCTGTCCTTAATTGCTCTGAAAACTGTCTGATGAGCTGTCTTCTTGAACTTGGTCCATTTCAACTTCTGGTCAATGGTAATCCCAAAGATATTGCTATTTAATATGAAGGATAGATAGTTCAATTCTCTGTTGTTGGAATGGTCATTGCCTGGCATTTCTGTAATGTGTGTGTTACTTTTCAGCCCAAGCTTGGATTTTGTCTAAGTGTACCTAATACGAATACACTTCAATACCTGAGAATTGTGAATGGTGCTGAACATTGTGTAATCATTGGCAAACACCCTCACTTCTGATCTTACGGTGGGAATGTCATTGATAAATCAGTTAAAGATGCTTGGGCTAGCGACACTACCCTGAGGAACTCACAAAATAATGTCAATGCACTAAGATGATTGACCTCCAACAGCCACAACTATGTTCCTTGTGCTAGCCATTTCAACCATTGGAGTGATCTCTTCTGATCTCTATTGACTTCAGTATTTCCAGAGCCTTTTTTCAGGGCTGATTAAACTAATCTCTGTTATATTCTGTAAAAGTCTGGTAACTTTTACTGAACACACAAAACACTGACCACTAAAGATGGGATTGTTATCGTTAATGACATGGATAGTTTATTTAAGGTTGGTTCAGCCATGTGTAGACTTGTTCTGGACAGTGCAGGTTTCTTCTTCAGACTGCCAGCATACAGAAGTCACATAGTATGCACACAAACACAAACACACTTCTTAAAGTTGTATATTTGCAAACTTCTTAATGGCATCACAACATCAACTCAAAAACACTTCCAATATTGTCAACACTCGACACAATGAAGTTCATAAAATATTAATCTTTGATGTAGTCTTTTTAGTTGCTCTCGGAAACATGTTTGGCATACCAAACGAAAATACCAATGTCTTGAATACACAACTGAACAAACTTCAGAATTAATGTGATGAAAGAAATTTCTCTTTCAACATTGCTAATTGAAAGAGACTGAAGCCAACTTCAATATGTTATTCACACTGCTTTGCTGAGCATCTCTTACAGACCATGCAACTGTCCTTGAAGGACAACTGGAGTTAACTCCTTGCCAATGTTTACTTAACAGCAGTTACCGCAAATGTTGGAGATCTGAAATAACAACTTTAAGCACAGTTAATTGTTTCAAGTCCTGCATGATTCCATGAGGAATTGTAGATGCTGCCAGACCTGCTGAGTTTCTCCAGCAGTCTCTGTCTAAATTGCTTTTGGAAGTTGCAAAATCTGCAGTGTTTTGTTTTTGAATTGTCATTTTTAAAATTGCTCCAACATATGGCAGTGATGGAAGGTGAGATAAAAAATAGTGAAGAAAAATAGCCAAGATAATGAAACATTTCAACACCAAAATTAAATTTTGTTTTAGCTGTGGTCAATGGGCTCATTCTCCAAATAGCATGCTTACAGCAAGCTGCAGAAAACATGGCAATCCTTTAATCTCTTTCCTACACCTACACAACATGGGCTGCAGCGTTTCAAAAAGATGGCTTCTCAAGTGCAATTAAAGTTGAGCAGCAATGTTGGTCTTGCCAAAGGTGAAATAATAAATTAAAACATTTCACTTTATTATATCTGGGTAAGTCTTAAATAAAATTTGTAAGAGATAATTATCTCAATCTATCTGTGGATTTCTATTACTTGTACAGTTATTTACACATTATTGCAATGTTGAAGCCTCATTAAAACTATTCTTTGTTTGGGATGCCTTAAAAGACATTGGAAACAATTATTACTTTTGTTAATTAAAAGCCAAATAATATTTGAGAAATTTTGAGATAAGGAAAATTATTTGTTGCTCATTATCCCAGACATTTTGAAATATTACTACATTACTCATATGTTTTTCTATAACTGCAAAATTTGTACCCTAGTATTAAATTGAAAATAATTACATATCAATCACACATAGATAATAACATTAGATAGAGCACTCTCCAAATTATTGTCTTATGCAGCGCTTTTCACACACACGAGCAGAAATAAACTGTGTAACAGTAACCACAGCAACAAAATAATTTACAAAAGCTTTTGGAAAGATTTGAATATAGCTTAATGCAGGAACTAAACTTCAAGGTCCAACAGTTAATCACAGAGTTAGATGATCTCAGATTGCAAACTGTGTGGAGATTTATAATTGATAGCAATATGATGAAAAAGTGATCAGACATTCCTCACTCCTTAAGATTGCCAATGGCGCCTGCTGGAATTTCTGTGTAACTTAGGGTTAAGTGAGATGCAATAATTTTTGACATATCAAAAGGCAAGACAAGGCAGGAATGCTGTAAGCATCCAAGTTGACAATAAGTAATTTAACACTGAGAAAGCAAGAAAGTAGCTGTGAGGTGCAATCTGGGAGAAAGTAAGAATTGCAAATGCTGGAGATCAGAGTCGAGAGTGCGGTGCTGGAAAAGCACAGCAGGTCAGGCAGCATCCGGGGTGCATTAGAATCGAGGTTTCGGGTATTAGCCCTTCATCAGGTGCAATCTGGCTCAATCCATGATCTGGGTGCCTGTCCCTCCGTGCAAGGTATCCTTGCAGCAGAATGACAGTGAAAAGATCTGGTGCTCCCTGAAGTGCAGCATTAAAGTGCAGAACCATACTGTAAGTGGATCAGAGATATCCTGATGATGTTGTGAGACTGGTACATGTTAGATGCCAGTATCCTTGGGCTGCATGTAGCATCGTGCATGCCCTGAGATGGTAATACCAGGAGTTCAAGATGGAGATCCAATGGAGCAAATGGTGGGCTGGAGTTGCTTGGAATCTGCTTTGACTTCCATTTTGCAAATACATGGTGTCTTATTTCTATCCAACAGGTGGAAGAATGAGAGATTATGTATTAATGAGGTGAGATTAAACAACACTGAGGATAATAATGGGTGATAATCTAAACAAACTGATCTCACGCTACCCTCAAGAGAGAATCTCATCTCAACACCCAGTTGAAAATGGGCCTTAGCTGGAAAATGGACATTCTAGATCTTAACATCGAGAAGTTTCTCAATGGATATTTGGATATTTCCAAATTTCTCACCATGGCCTATATTGTTCAGGAGTTGGTGTGATTACACTCCATGTTTATTTTAAAGGGCAACTTTGCATTCAAGCAGTTCAACCCATTCCTGACAGGAACTCAAGAAATACTCAGCCTTTGAAAAATAGTTGCTCACTGAATTATAAGGAGGGAAAGCAATTTCTGAAGAAGAATTTGGAAAGAAAATTTGTATTTTGTTATGGGCTAGGCCAGACAACTCAAAACAGGCAGTCCCAGACCATAGCTTTGCAATTTGTTTTGGTAACTATACAGTGAACATTACCTGGAGTAAGATAGCTAGGTTGACTACTATATTTTAAAACAGATAAAAGTGTATTCACAAAATTACACAATAAAACACAAAGAACAGAATAAAGAACCCCTACAGCACTCAGCCTATCCAACTAAACTTGTTTATGCTGTTCTGAATATACACAACAATCCCAATAAGCAAACTCCCTTTAAAAACCAGTATAAATGGAACACATGCTTATAGCTTGAAGTTGAGATGCAGAAAGAGAGAGAGAGAGAGAGTTTTCACACAGCTTCCTGTTGAACTTCCTAGTTCAAGACTGAACTAAAACTGGTCAGCCCAGCTAAATAGCTGACCACTCCCCTCCCTTAATACACATTGCTTCTAAATCATGACCACTTCGCCCGGAGGTCTCATCTGTTTACATATAAATAAATGGCCTCTCAAAATCCTTTTCATTTCTGTACCAAATCAGACTGATTGGAGCCCGGTACGGTTTATTGCCACTCTGAAAAAAATCAATGACAGAATCTCCTTGAGCCAAAGAATAGCTTTTGGAAAAAAAGGGATTAGCTTTGTGACTGTCTGAATTGCACCTTAAATGCCCTGAACTAAAACTGGAATTTAATCATCTTCTATTGACTTTCAATGATAGTGAGGATGTTTTTATAACCCAATGTCTCTGTTTATAAGACAATTTGAAACCTTAATTGTGTTGTTCTGAATCCACCAAAAACGATTCATTCAAAAATTCATCACTAATTTATAAACAGTACACATTTGCTCTAAGTATCTGTTCAATTTTCGACCCTTTTAAAGTATAATTATTATAAACAATTAGACTAGCTATAGGTCATAATATTGACTTCATTCACTTCAAGCCTATTCAGACTTAATGCCAGGAGTTGTATTACTATGGTAGAGTGAATTGGTGCCCTTGCATTCGAATACTAGCATGTGCCTCAAAGGCGATTGACATAATTATAATTCAAAACAAGCAATTTTAAACTTGTTAATTCATCAGCAACTTATGTAGTTAAGATGTTGTGCTGAACTCTCTGTTCCATATCTCACAGCTTATATATGTATGCCAATAGGAAGCAGCCTAGGACAGACTTCACTTGTCCACACTTAACATAGTGATGGCGCTTTGAGCTTTGGATTTTCTAATGCTTTTCCCCTGAAGATTGATCAGCTGCATGCACTCAGCTGGAATTCTTGTGAACTCAGGAATGCCCACATGCTCTGGGCAGTATTGTCAATCACTTTCAGCAGGAACAGGAGAAAGGAGCTTCAGAGCAAGACTTTGAGGGGCGTGTGAGCAAAATGAGCAGGGAGAAGCTTACAATAGGCAGAATACGTTGTCACATTTGAAAGAGTTGAAGGAGAATTTATTCTCCCAGAGGGTCACAAGCCTTTGGAATTCTCTATCCTGGTGACAATCGGAGGCCAAGTCATGGAAAGGTCTTCAAGGTGGACATGGACAGATTCCTGAACAACAAGGGAGCCAAGAATTCACAGAGCAGGCAGGAAAGTGGAGCTGAGGACAAAAACTGATGATTCATCATCTTACTGAAAGGCTGAATAGCCTCTACCTGGTTCTATATCTTATGTTCTGTGCCTTCAGCAATGGAAGGGTGAAAGTAATAAGTCAGTGCTTTAGGGGCAAGAAGCTGGAAGAGGTAGAGCATTTCTGTTTTAAGCTGGGAGGAGGTTAGCATTGTAAAAAGTGTGGGCAGCACTTTTGCGAAGGAACAATCAGAACAGTGATTGTGATTTTAAACCATTGACAGCAGACCCTAGAAGAAATTAGGCTGAATGTGGTGCTGCTGCTGATGGTGGTGGTTTTGGGAGTGGAGGAGAAATCAAAATAAGGCTGGCAAATTGCCTCCACTAGTACTTCTCCAAACTGATTCAGGGTTGGTCCACTGAGCTTCACCAGGAAATCTTGGGCCTAACTTTCCCTAGATTTACATCCATCCCCCATCTCCAACACTTCAATCACGTCTACAACCCATCCCTCTAACACTTGCACCACTGAAGGGAGGTGCATCAGTTAGAAGCATGAATAGTGAAACAAGAAGATGTTGTGACTCTAAAGAAAACATGCTTCACCTTGAGATAGGGTAAGCAACAGAATATTTCAGACAGTGCATTGATAGAAGCAATAAGGGTCATACCCACTGGCTGGAGAGCTAGCTCGAGCCCTGCATCATTTCTTTCCATGTAGGGCCCCTGTATTAAGGTACCTAGGGAGAGAAGACTCTCAGGGTGATCAAAAAAGACGCTAGTCACCCCTCATTGTTCGGCACCACCAAGATGATGGCGGTTGCTGGTACTACATTCACCTAAATTCATGGATTATTCATGGACACAGTTGCTAATGGCAGAAGGAGCTATTCTATTCCCAGGACTCTTGATCAGACACAGTGCCTTTCAACATAGGACACCCCTCCCCCCCCCCCTCCCTCGCCGCCATAGTCCACTAAATGGGCTTATGTTTTGAGCTTGCTACATGAAAAGTCTTTCAGTCATTGTTGTTTTGATACCGGTGGCAAGAGTAGGCCCTTAGGTGGATATTAATTTTCCACTTGGAGCCTCAATTAGCAGTGGGGTTCTGCTAGGGACTTAATTGGGATGGAGCTAGGAAAATGATGAGATCCCTTTAGCCTTGTTCCGTTCTGATTAAATGTCCCATGCCACCAAACGTACCACAGGGAAAAAGAATTCAATTTTACCCCAGTGCGCAACATTGTCAGAGATATGGCAGGAGGGTGTGAGAAAGAAAGGTCAGGTGACAGTTATATTGAATTCCATCAGGCGAGTAGGATTCCATGTGAAAACACGACCCATACCCATGGAATAAAACATTTAGAGACATGCCAGAAAGAGAGAAGGTAGCAAAAGAAACATATAAATGAGCCAAGCACAAACAAAGCAATCTTGGCAAGCAATGAACATAAGGAGAGAGAAAGATACGAGATGAAAATCGGAAAAAAATATAGATAATTGAAAAGAAACAGAGCAAGGTTTTCAGGGGAGATTTTTTTTGCTAGCAGTCATGAAAGATCCTGTCGTGAAATTGTTAACAAAGAATTGAAGAGCGAGTGTGAAGGGCATAATATAAATAGATCAGTAATGGGGGAGGGAGAGATAATATTCATGTTTCTTTTGATGCTCTCATACACCAAATGGATTTCACACGATTGGGTTCAAGAAGGTAACTGAAGGGATATTTAATCACAGTACAACAGCTTCACTGAATAAGCTAAACTGCCTTGACGCCAGTCTGTTTTGTTTGGCACCACTGGGAACTTTCTGGTCAAAAACATTGTAATTAATTTCTTTCACTAATTCATTCAGTCAATCATCAGCCATTTGAGAAATTTGTGGTTTATCCAATAACAGCAACGAAGTGCAATATTCTGGTATTCTGAAAGATCATGTCAAACTTCCTGAATTAGAGGCAAGCTATCAGAATCTATTACTCAGCAATTACTTGATACGTACCTTTTGCCATGAGGATTTTACTTCCACTTGTGTTTTCAGGAATCGTATTAAAAATAAATATTTCGTTAACAGGGTTTTAGCAGTTTGCAAAAATTTGGGAAGGAGGAGAATACTAGTCAGGAGCTTATCATCATGTGATAAATAATGGAACCAAGAATGTAGATATTGTGAGGGGATTTTGTTTACGACTTCAAGTCAAAGTTCAAATCTCAAAGAGATCTGGTCCAACAGCACCTCCACACTGAAATTTTGAAAGTATAAAAAATAATATTATCTCCTCCCCAAGGAGTTCTGAGGCATAAATCATTGATGATTATGTATGGTTTCAGATTTATGAGGTATAGCACTTCATCTACAAGACAAATACTGAATAATTAAACTAAATAAAAGGCTTGCAAAATTAGTGCTGTACTTTTGATGTGCTTTCACTTGCAAAATATAGGAAATGCTGCAGCCAATTTGGACACAGCAGTTTCCACAACAAGTATTGCGATGACGATCAGATCTTTTCTAGTTTCATAACATTGATGGAGCAATAAATATTGCTGACAACTCCCTTGATTTTCTACATGGGATCTTTTACTTCAAAATGAGATGGACAACAGTTGCAGATATTTTCTAGTCAACATGTCCAGCAATGCTTTTACACACCTGCAGGGCAGTTCAGAATTGAACCTAGACCTCCCAGCTCAGAGGTAAGATGGTACCACTATGTCACAAATGTCCTAACCAGTTCTAAAGTTAGGATCTCATCTAAAAGGCAGGAGTTCCAGTAAGCTGCAGTTTAATATTATGATACACTTTTCAGAGGTATGGCTATATTTCTAATGCACAGCAGTGTAAAGCATATCATATAATTTTTGTATGTTGCCAATTTCAAGGAGGGACTAGTGGAGTGTGGATGTCTCCTCTGCTTAAATTTGAAACCTGCCTGGAATAAATAATCCTTAACTGACCCTGGTTTGAGTGATCTTTCTTTTTGCATAGGCGGTTCACAAATTACAAGACAGCACCCCTTCAGTATTATACTGGAATTCAGCAGAAGTTCTGGTTCTGGAAAGGATAATGTTGGAAAACATATGAGGCTCCATCAATCTGATGATGTTACACAGTCTTTGGTGGAGTCAAGCTCAGATCCTGTTAGGGTAGAAAAAGCCATCTCTATCTCATTCGACCTTTATCTTCATGTTTAACTAACCAAACCTATTCCTAATGTTAGATACAATTAACTATATCTGGTTGTTATAACATGTGCCCGTTCATGTTATGACTCAATTTGTACTTAATCCTCTATCTCTGTTAAGCTAACAGGCCCTTAGGTCAAGTATAGTTGGGGTGGGGTGGGGATGGGTGGGGGGGGCGCGGTGTGAGACATTATTAACCTTAAAATAGAAGAGGAAAGAAGTGAGTGATTAGACGTGAATCATGGTTCTGGTATTAAAAAGTGTAACAATGGAAAAAAAATCTGTCTTCTATAGAAACAGTGGCAAATGCACCAACATGTGATTCCAGTGGCTGATCCTACAACATGCAGCTTATCATTGCTAGATTTTCTACGCTGAGCTGATGAATGGGAAAATTCATTACATATATCATCAGTTCCAGCAGAATGGCTGAATTTCTGACATGACCGCAATTGCTTGTCTATTTCGAATTTTCAAAATGATTCTTCCTCCCTTTTCTTGGGTGGCATGATGGCTCAGTGGTTAGCCCTGCTGCCTCATAATACCAGGGACTCGGGTTCACTTCCAACCTCGGGCAATTGTCTGTGTGGAGTTTGCACATTGTCCCCGTGTCTGGGTGAGTTTCCTCTGGGTGGCTCTGGTTTCCTCACACAAGCCAAAGATGCAGGTCAGGTGACTTGGCCATGCTAAATTGTCCATAGCAATGGTAAATACAGGGTAGGGGGAGTAGGTCTGGGTGGGAAGCTCTTGAGATGGTCTGTGACTCAATGGGTCAAATGGCCTATTTCTACACTGCGATGATTTTACGAGTACAGACCCAGAGACCTTAACAAATCCTCATATAACCTCTTCATTTCCAGGATCATTCTTGGAAAGATCCTCTGAACCCCCTCTAAGACCATCACATCCTTCCGTAGATAGAATATCCAAAACTTCTCACAATATTCCAAATGTTGTCTGTCCAGATTGTAACACAGCCTTAACAGCACTGTCCTCCTCTCGTATTCTAGTCCTCTTGAAATAAATGCAAACATCACATTTGTCTTTTTGCCTGCCATCTTAACTTGTTAACCTTAAGAGAATCCTGGTCCAGGACTAAACCTCTTCTGTTTCAGATTTCCAAAACCTTTCCCCATTTAGGAAATAGTCCACACCTCCGTTCTTCCTCTGAAAATGCATAACCCCACAATTTACCACATTGTACTTTGTCGACCACTTCTTTGCCCATTCTGATAGCCTGTCCAATTCCTTCTGCAGCCTCCCCACTTCCTCAACGCTCCCTGTCCCTCCACTTGACTGTGTGTCATCTGCAAACTTAGCAATAATGCCTTGAATTCCTTCATCAAGACCATTTATTTATATGTGACCCTAGCATTGACACCCTACAGAAATCCATTAGTCACCAGCTGCTATCCTGA
Source organism: Chiloscyllium plagiosum (assembly GCF_004010195.1). Classification (NCBI taxonomy): domain Eukaryota; kingdom Metazoa; phylum Chordata; class Chondrichthyes; order Orectolobiformes; family Hemiscylliidae; genus Chiloscyllium; species Chiloscyllium plagiosum. The sequence goes on from NC_057715.1 coordinate 20,513,012, forward strand.
TAAAGACTCCTTTATCCCTACTCACTGCTTTCTGTCAGTCAGCCAATCCTCAATCCATGCCAGTACTTAGCCCCTAACACCATGGACCCTTAATCTTATTCAGTAGCTTCCTTTAATCATCTTGTCAAATGTTTTCTGAAAATCCAAATAGAGTACTTCCATTGGCTCTCTTTTGTCTAACATGCTTTTAGTATCCTCAAAGAGTTTTAACTGATTTGTCAGGCATAAAATCCCCTTGATGAAGCCGTGCTGACTCGGACTCTTTTACAATGCCTATCCAAGTACTCCGCAATGTCTTCTGTCATAGTGGACTCCAAATTATTACCAATGACCAAGATCAGGCCTATATTTTCCCATTTTCTGCCTCCCGTCCTTCTTAAGCAGGGGTTTTATATTATCCATTTTTCAGTCCTTTGATTCCCCCTGCAGCTACATCTCTGTGATGGTCACGACATTGTACTAGCCAATTGTAATTTTTACTACAAACTTATATACCTTGTTTCATATACATGTGCATTTAAGTATAACACCCTCAGTTCTGTGCTGACTGTCTACACCCACCACTCCTCTGTACCTTAATCTGATGAATTAACCAAACAGGAACTGAAAAATAGCTCATTAGTTAGAAATGCAATGTTCATTGAATCAATACAGTGTGGAAATAGGCCATTTGGCCCAACAAGTCTACATAAACCCTCCAAAGAGTATTTCATCCAGTCCCATTTTCCTAACTATGAACCTAGTCTACACACTCTTCAATACTACAAATTCCTGGGCCCATTCCCCTAAATTCCTACAAATTCATGGACACTATGGGTAATTTAGCATGGCCAATCTACCTTAATCTGAACATCCTTGGACTGTGGGAGGAAACCAGAACACTCACAGAAAATGAGACACAGGGAGAATATACAAACTCAACACAGAGAGTGGAATTGACCCTGGATCCCTGGTGCTGTGAGGCAGCCGTGCTAACCATTGAGCGGCCATGCTGCCTGATGGACTTTAGAAAGGTGAAGGAGGATCTGATTGAAGCTTACAAAATACTGAGAGGATGCATAGAATTGATGTGGAGAAGATGCTTTCACTCATAGGAGAAACTAGAATCTGAGGGCATAGCCTCAGAGTTAGGAGATGACCTTTTTAGAACTGAGTTGAGAAGGAATTTCTTCAACCAGAGGGAGGTTAATGTGTGGAACTTGTTGCAGAGGTCTGTGGAGGCCAAGGCATTAAAATATTTAAGACAGAGATAGATAATTTCTTGATTGGTGAGAGAATCAAGGGTTGTGGGAAGAAGGCAGGAGAACGGTTTTGAGAAACACATCAGCTATGATTGGTGGGACAATTGGCCTAATTCTGCTTCTATATCCATGGTCTTAACCTGCCTGTTTTAAACATGGACAATTTTCATGGTGGGTCCTGTTCAACATAAATTGGTGCATTTGAGTTCATAGCAAGTGTGGTCTCATGAATCAAACTTCATTAGGATGAATGAAAGAAAATCATAGACTGAATGGTCATTTTTTGCATAGAATAGGGGACATCAAGGGGTCACAGTTTTGAATTGTAAAATGTTAGACCGAGGCTAAAGATTAGGAGGCATTTCTTGTCCTGAGAGGGAAATTGGAAACTCTCAAACAGGTTGCTATCTTGCACATCAGGTGATGGTTAACTTATTTCTTTTAAGCAAGAGCTATTTGTGTTTGGGAAGAATTCCCTTTTCATAGAAAGGTCAATACTTAAGGAGGAACTCTCAAGATAGGAGTGATCTCATAGGTTGATTCCACCAACCCCAAACAGCTCCTTTCCCCTTCCCAATCTGGCTTGGGTACTCAATTTGGATATCACCTCACTCAAGTGATCACAGGATTAAGGTGGAGTGGGGAGAAATTGCACATTATGATACACAAATTATCATAATTGTATTAGACACCTGTAGGGATATGAAGATCTTGAGCTGTCTGTCATTAATTACGTGTTCAATTTCTCATTTCTCAAATTATTGTGGCTGGGGTTGTGATGATAAGGATTTCAGCTTCAATACAACTATTCAAATATAGAAAGCTCTGTTTAATCAAAGAAGCTGCTTTTCAAAATTTAAAGCCAAAGAAAATCACAGCACAAAATGAGTTGATTTTAAATGTGCTGGCATTAGGTTTAAAGAAAAAAGATCATTTCATGATTTAAACAGTGATTCTTAAATTAGGTGCTTATTTTGGGAAGTGGTACTGATTTCAGCAAAAGTAATTCTGGAGAAGACAATTCACTTTCAGCATGCAATTTCCATTGTAGTTTATCAGTATTTTATTCTGCACTGCACTGTAAATGGCTGACAGTAATTTGCTTGAGCAGTCCTGGTAATCTAATGAACAACAAGAAAGAAGCTTAAGTGGTTTACAAACGTCAGCAAGGCCCTGAGATGGAATCAGCTGCTCAAAGCTCACCATCAGTTTATTTATTATTCCTTCTGATCTGCACGATTTGTCTTTATTCAACTTGCTTTTTCTCTGACTTTTGTCACATTTATTCCATGGAGGCAGTCACTATTACTGATGCAACAAGATAAGGATAAAAGGTTAACAAAATTATTTGTGACACAGAAGGTAGAAGTTAAACCGCACAGCATTGCTCGCACAATTGTACAACTGGAACAGTAATGGACAATGCAAATGGTCTCCAAATTGTAAATACATTTAGCCATTTGTCTCATAGCTCTATGACTGTGGACAGAGCAACTTGATGCACATTATATGGATAGGCATGCAGTCAATTCAAATTATTTTAAAAATTAAAGAAAGTAACAGATTCCAGTGTGGAAAATGTGCATTGTGACTGCTTCTCGTAATTAAAAATGGGGTAACACATACAAATTGACCATGGACGGGTTGCATTATCCTTTATAACTAATGCAACTAGACAGATAGCTGACATAAAGATTGATCCTAGCACTTAAATGAAGACTTTTTGTTGCTGTTAATGTATTGCTCACTGCAGACATGAACTGAGATGGATTTTTAAAAATATATTCTTGGGACATGAGTGTCAATGACTGGCCAGCATTTATTGCCTGTCCCTACTTGCTCTTGAGGTGGTGGTGTTGAACTCACCTTTTGAACTGCTGCAGTCACCTTGCTGTAATTATACTTACAATGAACTTTGGGTGGGAATTCCATGATTTAAACTCAGTGACAATGATGGAACAGCAATATATTTCCAAGATAGGATGTGAGTGCTTGGACAGGAGCTTGCAGGTGGTGGTGTGCCCATGTATCTGCTGCATTTGGAAGGTGCTGCTGAAGGATCTTTGGTGAACTTCTGCAGTGCATCTTGGAGATAACACACCTGCTGCTACTTAGCATCAGTGGCGAAGAGAGTGGATGTGTTGCTAATCAAGTGAGCTGCTTTCTCCTGGATGATGTGAAGCTTCTTGAGCATTGTTGGAACTGCACCCATCCAGGCAAATGGGAAGTATTCCATCACACTCCTAACTTGTGCCTTGCAGTTGGTGGACAGGTTTTGGGGAGTCAAGAAATGAGTTACTCGCTGCAACATTTCTAGCCTCTGACCTGCCTTTGTAGATATTGTATTTATGTGGCAAGTCCTGCTGAGTTTCTGGTCATTGGTAACCCCAACAATGCAGATTTTGGGGGAATGCAGAGATGGTGACACCATTGCATGTCAACTGGTGGTGGCTAGATTGTCTCTTATTGGAGATGGTTATTGTCTGGCATTTGTGTGACACGAAGGTCATTTTCCATTTGTCAGCCCAAGTCTGGATATTGGGTAGATCCTGTTGCATTTCAACATGGACTGCTATGTATCTGAAGAGTTGCAAATGGTGCTGAACATTGTGCAATCATTAGCAAACATCCCCATTTCTGATCTTATAATGGAGGGACAGTCATTGATGAAGCAGTGAAAGTTGGTAGGGACTCGAACTCTTCAACGAAGAGCTCCTGTAGAGATATCCTCGAGCTGAGATGATGACCTCCAACAACCATAACATCTTATGTGCCAAGTGTGCCTCCAACCAGCAGAGAGTTTGCCCCCGATGCCCATTGATTCCAGTTTTGCTAGGGCTCCTTGATGCCACACTTGTCAAATGTGATCTTGATTCTGGATCAGTGGTGCTGGAAGAGCACAGCAGTTCAGGCAGCATCCGACGAGAGCAAAATCGACGTTTCGGGCAAAAGCCCTTCATCAGGAATAAAGGCAGAGAGCCTGAAGCGTGGAGAGATAAGCTAGAGGAGGGTGGGGGTGGGGAGAGAGTAGCATAGAGTACAATAGGTGAGTGGGGGAGGAGATAGGTGTGATAGGTCAGAGAGGAGGGTGGAGTGGATAGGTGGAAAAGGAGCTAGGCAGGT
>NC_057715.1:20518345-20544769 GCF_004010195.1 Chiloscyllium plagiosum
TATCCAACAAAGAGACAGGCATAGCTGGGGCCTATGCGTGTGCCCATGGCTACCCTTTTGGTCTGGAGGAAGTGGGAGGATTCAAAGGAGAAATTGTTAAGGGTGAGGACCAGTTCGGCCAAACGAATGAGAGTGTCGGTGGAAGGGTACTGTTGGCGACGTCTGGAGAGGAAAAAACGGAGGGCTTGGAGGCCCTGGTCATGGCGGATGGAGGTGTAGAGGGATTGGATATCCATGGTGATGATGAGGCGTTGGGGACCGGGGAATCGGAAGTCTTGGAGGAGGTGGAGGGCGTGGGTGGTGTCTCTAACATATGTGGGGAATTCCTGGAATAGGGGGGTATAGGGCAGTGTCGAGGTAGGTAGAGATGAGTTCCGTGGGGCAGGAGCATGCTGAGACAATGGGTCGGCCAGGGTGGTCAGGCTTGTGGATCTTGGGAAGGAGGTAGAACCGGGCAGTGCAACAGGATCTACCCAATATCCAGACTTGGGCTGACAAATGGAAAATGACCTTTGTGTCACACAAATGCCAGGCAATAACCATCTCCAATAAGAGACAATCTGGTTTCCAGCATCTGCAGTCATTGTTTTTACCAAATGTGACCTTGATGTCAAGTGCTGTCACTCTCACCTTATCTCTGGGATTTTGTCAATTTGAACCAAAGCTATGATGTCAGGAGTTAAGTGACCCTGGCAGAACCCAAACTGGGTGTCACTGAGCAGGTTATTAATGAGCAGGTGCTATTTAAGAGCAGTGTTGATGACACCTTCCATCACTTTACTGATGATCAAGAATAGACTGATGGAGCAGCAATTGGCCAAGTTGGATTTAACCTGCTTTTTGTGTACAGGACACACCGAGGCAAATTTACATATTGTTGGGTAGATGCCCATGTTGTAACTGAACAGGAAGAGTTTGGCTAGGTGAGCAGCAAGTTCTGGAGCACAAGTCTGCAGTACTATTGCTGGAATGTTGTCGGGACCCATGGTCTTTGCATTATCCAGTGTCTCTAACCATTTCTTGAAATCATGTGGAGTGACCTGAATTGACTTCAGACTGGTATCTGGGGACCACTTGAGGAGGCCGAGATGGATTATCCACTTGGCATTTCTGGCTGAAGATTGCTGCAAATGTGTCAGCCTTAAGTTTAGCACATGATATTGCATTGCTTTCTGTGATGACACATCCGTTTACATAAGTATATATTTAAAGGAGTATGCTTCACATATTATGTGAATCCCTCACTATCAACATCCTGCGGGCTCCTATTGACAAGAAACTTATTGACTGTGAGGCAACACATTGGCTCGTTGGTTAGCACTGCTGCCTCACAGAGCCAGGGACCTGGGTTCAATTCCCACCTTGGGTGACTGTATGTGTGTAGTTTGCACATTTTCCCTGTGACGGCATGGGTTTCATCTGGGTGCTCCAGTTTCCTCCCACAATCCAAAGATGTACAGGTCAGGTGAATTGGCCATGCTAAATTGCCCATATTGCTAGGTGCATTAGTCAGGGGTATATATAGAGGAGTGGGTCTGGGTGCGTTACTCTTTCGAGGGTCAGTGTGGACTTGTTGGGCCAAATGGCATGTTCCTCACTGTAGGTAATCTAATCTCATATAAATACAGTAGCTGCATAAATTAGGAACACTCTAGTGAGTAACTGACTTTCTCACTCTTCTGTCCACCATCTAAAAGCACAAGTCAGGAGTATCTTGGAATACTCCTGACTTGCCTGGATGAGTGCAGCTCCAAAATCTCTCGAGAAGCTTGACACCACCCAGAGTGATTGGCACCGCATCCACATGCACTCAACTCCCGCTGGATTGGCACCACATCTAAGTGCATCTACTCCTTCCACCACCATCACAGTAGCAGCAGTATGTTCGATCTACAAGCTGCAGCACAAAAAGTCACACAAGATCCTTAAACAGCACCCTCCAAACCCATAACCACTTCCATCATGAAGAACAAGGGTATCCGACACATGGGAACACCATGACCTGCATGTTTCCTTCCAAACCACTCAACATTCTGACTTGCAAATATATCTCTGTTCCTTCACTGTCACTGAGTCAAAATTCTGGAACTTCCTCTCTGAGAACATTGTGGGTCTCTTTACAGCACATGGACTGCAGCATTTCAAGAAGGCAGCTCACCACCACTTTCTGAAGGGATAACAGGTTATAGGCAATAAATGTTGGCCAGTGATGCCCATGTCCCAAGAGGGAAATTTTAAAAAATCAAGCAAAGCATCACAATAGGCTCAAACTAATCTATGTAGGCAACAATCCCACTGCAACATTTGTTGTGCTTCAATTTTTTAATACATTTCACCTAAAACTTTCACTATGCAATTGAGGGTTTGAATGTCTGTACAACATGACTAATCAATCCTGGCGAAGTATTGGGCATACTACACTCAGAATTCTCTAGCTAGCTTCTAATAAACAATACATGCTCATTTTGAAAATAAACAAAAACAATTCCAACAAATAAGTTTGGCGGATCCAGGAAATTTCCACGCCCTGGTATTACGTTCTTCTTCATTCTGATATCAACACAACAATCATGGACAAGGATTAGTGAAACAAATATGTGGGTTATTCATTTTAAAATGAAACTATATATGGATAATGTTCAAAAGTGAATTGAGCATTCTACATCGATGAGAACTGCTGTCCTTCTTTTAAATATTAGTGAATATATGTCCAGTCGACCCAATATATGATAAGCTTGCCATCTCAGGAGACCAAAATTCTATATAATACTCTAAGTGTGGCCTTAGCAAGACTCTGTACAGCTGCCGTAAGGTGTCTTTATTCTTATACTTAAGCCCTCTTGCAATCAAGGCCAATATACCATTTGCCTTCCTAATTGCTCGTTAGAGTTGCATGCTTGATTACAGTGATTGGTGTACAAGGATACTGAGTCCCTTGCAAATCCATATTTTCTATTCTGTCAACACTTAAATGATACTCTGCCATTTCTTTATTTCTTGTCAGTGTATAACTGCACACGTATCTACAATATACTATGTTGTCACATATTTGTTCATTCATCCAATTTTGTCTACTTCATCCTGAAATCTTCTGACAACCTCGTCACTTGCCATTATCCCTCCTAGTTTTATGTCATCTGCAAACATGGAAATATTACATATTACTTTCTCATGAATCATTGATAAATATTATGAATAGTTGGAAACCAATGCTGATCCCTGTGGTACCAACTAGTCACTGTTTTCCACTCCAGAAAAGACCAATCTTAGTTCTACTCCTGTCTACTATCTGCTAAACAGTTGACAATCCATGCTAGTATACTACTCCTGACCTCATGTTCACACTAATTTCTCATGTGAAAATCAGTCAAAAGATCTTCAAAAATCCAATACCACATGCATTTGTTTTTCTCTTATCTATTCTACAATTTGTGGACTTGAAAAACTCCAGCTAATTTGTCAGACGGGATTTTCTTTCATAATTCCATGTTAATTTTTAATAATTCTATTGATATTTTCTAAACAGCCTGTTATTATATCCTTTACAACTAACTCTAGTTTTGATCCTATCACAAATATTAGGCTAATCATTCCATAATCATGTTTGATTGCTCCCTCTTGTTTTAATAAATTGCAATGTTACCCCAATCTGATAAGACTGTTCAGGAATCTACAAAATTTTGGATGATAGCAAGCAAGTCAGCCATTAGTTCTATGATCACCTTCTTTAGCATCCTGGGATTAGATAGTCAGGCCATGGAGATTTATTAGCTATCAGTCTCACTAGTTTCTCCAGCATTTTCTTTTTAACTAATATTAGTTTCCTTTAATTCCTTCCAGTCTCTCGGTTCCCTAGCATTTCTGGGAAGTTAGTCGTGTTTGCTGATGTGGAAGTAAAACAAAAGTCTTTCATTTATTTGTTCTCCATTGTCATTTCTCCCATTTCAGACTACAGGGATTATATTACTCTCTCTCTCTAATTTTAACTTCTTAAATAAATCCTTTGTTATCCTTTGATGAATTCCAAATTGTTCCCAATCTCAGGTTTGTTGTTTCTTTCTAGCAACTTTATGTTACTTCTCTTTGGATGTAATACTGTCCCAAAATTATTTTGTTACCCAAGTTATTCTGTTATATTTTTGTACACTACATATAACTCTTGTGATGCATGCAATTCATTGGTGAAATATTGGCTATTACTAATCTACTGTTATGATGTTTAATGAATGTACCCAGTCTATCGTGGTTCATCATACCTTTGCAATTTCCTTTGTTTAAATTTGGGACTCAGTTCTGGATTGGTCAATTTCATTTGCTGTCCTGCTGAAAAACTTCGGTCATATTACGGTCACTCTTACCTCAAAAATACCACTAAACAAAATTACTAATTAAACCCTTCCCATTGTGCAAAACTAAATATAGGATGTCCTGTTCCCTAGTCTGTTCTTCAACGTACTGAATTAAAAATAAATCTGTATCCAGGAATTCTAACATAATTGACCTCACCTGTATGCAGATTAAAGATAGCCATGTTTACTACAGTACCATTGTTACACACATAACTAATTTCCTGTAAACTCTACAGTTTCAACTCCTACTAATGTTTTCCACTACTTTTTTTAATTCTTAGCTCCACATGACCTAATTATACTTCTAGATTTTCTGAGCCAGTATTGGTTCACAGAATTACACTGATTTCACCCTTTACATAAAAACCTGACTTTCGCCTCTTTAAATTTACACAACTTCCTGACATCCATCCCCACTCTCAGTAGTGAATTCCACGGATTCATGACCCTTTGAGAGAGGTAATTTCTCCTCATCTGTTTTAAATCTTCTACCTCTTACCATAAAACTATGACCTCTCGTTCCAGATTGCCCCACATTACCTCACCTATCTTGTCAATTCCCTTTAGCATCTTATTTACCTCTATTAGATGTCCTTTCATACTTCTAAATCTTAAAGAGTACAGGCATAAAAACTGCTTAATCTTCCTTTTTAAAACAATCCCCCTGGAAGTTCTGGAATCAGTCCAGTGAACTTTTGCTGAATTTTCTGATATGTAAGTACATCCTTCGTGAAGTAATTGGGCCAATATTGTACATTGCAGTTGGAGTCTCACAAATGCCTTGTACAGCTGCAGCAACACATTGCTACTTTCATACTCTACTCCATGACTTATAAATGTCAAAATTCCATTTGACTTCCTTACTGACTGCTGCAGCTATGTCCTAATGTTTTGCAATTCTCACAAAAACACTCACATCTCTTAGCACCGAAGCACACTGAAGTTTCTCTTCATTCAGATCATAAGTTGCTTTTCTATTGATTGAGAGTTTTGAAGAAGTAACAAACAAGATTGTTAAGGGCAGAGCAGTAGATATGATCTATATGGACTTCAGTAAGGCATTCAACAAGGTTCCCCATGAGAGACTGGTCAGCAAGGTTTAATCTCATGGAATACATGGAGAACTAGCCATTTAGATACAGAATTGGCTCAAAGATAGAAGGAGAAAGTGAGGTCTGCAGATGCTGGAGATCAGAGATGGAAATGTGTTGCTGGAAAAGCGCAGCAGGTCAGGCAGCATCTAGGGAACAGGAGAATCGACGTTTCGGGCATTAGCCCTTCTTCAGGAAGAAGGGCTAATGCCCGAAACGTCGATTCTCCTGTTCCCTAGATGCTGCCTGACATGCTGCGCTTTTCCAGCAACACATTTCCATCAAAGATAGAAGACAGAGGAGGGTGGTAGTGGTGGTGGTAGTGGTGGTGGTGGTGGACTGGAGGTTGTTTTTCAGACTGGAGGCCTGTGACCAATGGAGTGCCACAAGATCAGTGCTGGGTCCACTACTTTTCATCAATTATATAAATGGCCCATTGATTAGATGGGCCAATGGGCTGGGAAGTAGCAAATGGAGTTAATTTAGATAAATGCGAGGTGCTGCATTTTGGGAAAGCAAATCTTAACAGGACTTATACACTTAATGGTAAGGTCCTAGGGAGCATTGCTGAACAAAGAGACACTGGAGTGCAGGTTCATAGCTCCTTGAAAGTGGAGTCATAGATAGATAGGATAGTGAAGAAAGTGTTTGGTATACTTTCCTTTGTTGGTCAGAGTATTGAGTACAGGAGTTGGGAGGTCATGCTACGACAGTACAGGACATTGGTTAGGCCATTGTTGGAATACTGTGTGCAATTCTGGTCTCCTTCCTATCGGAAGGATGTTATGAAACTTGAAAGGGTTTAGAAAAGGATGTTGCCTGGGTTGGAGGATTTGAGCTTTAGGGAGAGGTTGAACAGGCTAGGCTGTTTTTCCTGGAGTGTCGGAGGCTGAGGGGTTACCTTATAGACGTTTATAAAATCATGAGGGGAATGGATAGGATAAATAGACAAAGTCTTTTCCCTGGGGTCGGGGAGTCCAGAACTAGAGGGCATAGGTTTAGGGTGAGAGAGGAAAGATATAAAGGAGATCTTAGGGGCAACGTTTTCATGGAGGGTGGTATGTGTATGGAATGAGCTGCCACAGGAAATGGTGGAGGCTAGTGCAATTGCGACATTTAAAAGGCATTTGGAATGGTATATGAATAGGAAGGGTTTGGAGGGATATGGGCCAGGTGCTGGCAAGTGGAACTAGATCGGGTTGGGATAACTGGTCGGCATGGACAAGTTGGACCGACGGGTCTGTATCCGTGCGGTACCCCTCTATGACTCTATTCCTCTGACCAAAATGGACAATCTCACACTTATGCACACTGAACTTCATCAGCCAACTTTTGTTCCATTCACCAAACCTATCCATAACTATTTGTAAATTTCTTATTTCTTCATTGCAACTTATTTTCCCATGTATCTTAGCGTCATCTGCAAATTTGGATATAGTGCTTTCTTACCCCGCATCTAAGCAATTAATACAAATTGTAAATATCTGGGACTTAATGACCATAACCTAGAGCACTCCAATAGTTACATTTTGCCAAATGCAACTATTGGAGTTACAAAGAAAAGGCACATTTATGATCAATGAAATCCCATTTCCTTGCATTTGTTTGCTTGTCTTTCTAAATATTGAATTTTCTTGAATATTCAAATCCCAGCCTTTGTTACCTTGTAGCTGTATCTCCATAATCACAATTGTTTACAAATAGTTGTGCTATTTGTTTGAGTATGTTATTATGAATGCTCCATGAATTCAGATTCAACGTCTTTAAATTTGTCTTTTTGACAACTTTACATTTTTAAGAAAACTTGCTCCCATCCCTGGTTTCCTCTGCCTTCTATTTTTAGTTTTCTAACTTTCAATTCTATCTTTGTTTTCTTCTCTTATGTCTCCCTGCTCAGTTTTCCATTCTCCTGCTACTCGACTTTAACCATTCTCCACAATTCAAGTGAATGCTACTGGTCTTGTTTCCTGCTGGGGTGCAACCCATCCAGCTTGTGTAATTCCCATCATTCTTCCGAATCCAACTCCCTCCTTGCTACCCCATCTCTCCTCCATGCATGCATCTAGTCTATTCTCCTCTTCCTGACCTCACTAGCAGTGTGGCACTGGGAATAATCCTTTATGAGCTTACAACCTTCTTTTGTATTGCTGTTTATTTCTGGGCTCCCTACATTATGTATGTAAAATATTTTCCTCTTTTTACTCATGTTATTGTGGAATGAGTGCTTCATGTTCATGCTCCTCCTTTAAAATATCATGCAACTGCTCAGTGACATCCTTCAACTTGATACCTGTGAGGCAACATACCATCAGAATAACTCAGCTTTCTTTCAACGTTATCTTTTTATTGCTTCAAACCAGCTCAGCTGCTGAGTAGGGTCTAATTCTATTCAGCTGTTCCTCTTCCTCACTGCAGGTAAGTGAAACTCCAATCAATTTGGATTTTATGTTTGAAAGCTGGTTGAAAGGAAACCTGTAGCTCAGTGGTTAGCACTACTGCCTCCAGGGACCCAGGTTCAATTCCAGCCTCAGAGCTGAAAATGTGTTGCTGGAAAAGCGCAGCAGGTCAGGCAGCATCCAAGGAACAGGAGAATCGATGTTTCGGGCATAAGCCCTTCTTCAGGAATGTAGAGGGAGGAAGAGAGCTTCTTCAAGGAAGGCATCCTTGTAAGAGGATTCGCAGTAGGATAAAATCTTCGAGGAGAAAGTGAGGACTGCAGATGCTGGAGATCTGCATATCCTGAAGAAGGGCTTATGCCCGAAATGTCGATTCTCCTGTTCCTTGGATGCTGCCTGAGCTGCTGCGCTTTTCCAGCAACACATTTTCAGCTCTGATCTCCAGCATCTGCAGTCCTCACTTTCTCCTCAATTCCAGCCTCAGGCAACTGTCAGTGTGGAGTTTGCACATACTCTTGTGTCTGTGTGGGTTTCCTCCCTCAGTCCAAAGATATGCAGGTCAGGTAAATTGCCCATAGTGTTGGGCCCATGAGTCAGAGGGAAATGGGTCTGGGAGAGCTAGTCTTTGGTCGGTCGGTTTTGGGCTGAAGGGCCTGTTTCCACAATGCAGGGAATCTAATCTAAAAAAAAAGTGGAAACTCAGCTCAAATCCTGCTTCTGAAGCATCTTTATGGTTAACTCAATGTTAAACCTTTTGAAGATCCACTGTCCTCCTGCAGATCAATTCAAAGACTTATCAATTGTGTTCCCTGAGCAATCCACGTCTGCAGAGATCCCAGAGATATCAGCCAATGTTAATGATAGCCATTTACATGTACCAGAATAGCAGTTTTCTGAATATTTCACATCTTAGCTTTTGCCTACAAGAATTAACAGTTATTGGCCACTTGTATCTTTTCTCCGAAGTGAATTTCTGGAGAAAGAAGTCAATTTTTCCCTTTCCTAACATCACTGAGTGTGTACTTGTATGTCCATCTGTTTTGAGTTATTTAGGGAGGGAAACATTTATCATATATACTCAAATCATGATCAACTTCATGTAAAAGTCAACCCCTTATTTTTAGCCAAATAATCTGGAATTTTCCATATATCTTGTGTAAAAATCAACCCTAGTTCCTCACAGATAGCAGATCAACGTTTATGAGTCAGTGTGCCAGCCGTCATGTCCCATTCCAGATTTCCAGTCTGCCGGTTGGTCTGCTCCGCTTCCAGACTTCTAGTCCACTGGCTATTGTGTTCCGCTTCAGGTTTTCAGAATTATCATAATTTGATTTTGTTTTCTTTATTCGCTTAGAGATCAGTTGGGCTGCTGTTAATGATATGGTATGGATTTTGACGGACATGAATTTCAATCCCTCAGAAGTAGTAATGGACCCCAAAAATTTAACCTTAAAAAGTAGTCAAAAATTTTGACTATTACTCAGATAGAAATGGTATATTTTCATGTTACAAACTGTGTGTGTTAACCAATTCTGCATAGTAATGGAGTAAATTTTGTTTTATGAAATATTGATAAACTATATGTCCTTAGAAGAAACCTATAATTGGATCTATTAAATCTATGTATAACTTTAAAAAATTCATATGATTGGCTATATCAAGAACTGGGTGAAACAATTATATTTATTTTGTGACCCATGACCTAGAGAAAGATATTGTCTTTATCAGAGACTATGTTGTGAACTCGTTGGAGAATGTTCGGTGTGTGGTGGAATCCCATCTGTACATACCCCTGCTCAGATGGAATTTCACATTGACCCTTGGGTCCTGAACCTGCCTTAGGAGCCTGTGCCTCACAGCCATACACATTCAAGACAGTGCAGATGCAAGCATGACTGCACAAGAGAGAGTGCACAAAATAGAGAGCGGGAGAGGGAAAGAAAGTACATGAGAGAGAGGAAGCAAGCAAGAGACAGAGCATTCAAGAGAGACAGAGTGTGTATGAAAAAGAATGTGCAAGTGAGAGAATGTACAGGTGAGTGTGTGCAAGAGAGGGAGGATGTGCGAAAGAGTGCATGCAAGAGAGAGAACGCATTAGAGAATGCATGAGACAGCATGAAAGTGCGAGAGACTGTGCAACAATAAGAGAGATAGAGCGCGCATGAGACAGAATGTGCAGGTGAGAGTGCATGTAGGAGAACATGAATGAGAAACAGCGTAAGGGAGAGAGTGTGTAAGAAAGGGCAAGAGTGAACAAGAGAGAGTGCATGGGTGAGAGAGTGTGTGTGTGAGAGAGAGAGCACATGAGAGAGAATGCTTGAGAAAGACAGAGCATGCGAGAACGAGACAACATGAAAGAAAGGGTGCAGGAGATGGACAGTGTACGAGAGAGCGCATGAGAGCAAGAAAGAGTATGTAAGCAAGAGAGAGTGCATGAGTGAGCGCATACAAGAGCCATGAATTTTTTTTTTTGCCAACAGCCCAACTGTGGAGAGGAAAGTTTAGGAAACAGTTCTTTAGAAAACCATAGGGCATAAGATGACCACGCTTCCTGGCCAAAGGACCAAAATTAAAACATTAGTAAACTGAAACTTTTGCAGGATATTTTTGTGCATGTCAATTGCAACAGCCAGATTTGGTCTATTTAACCTTTGAGAAAATTTGGTTATCACTGGCAAGGCTACCATTTGTTTCCTATCACTAGTTACCCTTGAACTAAATATCTCACTAGGCTATTTCAAAAGATAATCAACAGTCAACAACATTTCTGCAACACTGATTGCACATGTATGTCAGGTTGGGGGAGAGTGGAGGATTTCCTTTCAGAATGGAAATGAGCAAACCAGATGTGTATTTGTAACAATTGATGATAATTGTCATTTTGAGACTACTTTCCAATTTTACATTTTTTTAATGAATTAAAATTCTACTATCTGCCATAGTAGAATTTGAACCGACATTCCCAGAGCATTAGCCTCAATTTTCTGGACTACGGCTCCAGTGATATTACAATTCACCACCATCTCCCATTAAAAGGATCAAGTGAAGCTATGAATCAATAATGTTTAGAATAGGCATTCCAGTGGTCTAGGTAAAAACAATGACCGCAGATGCTGGAAACCAGATTCTGGATTAGTGGTGCTGGAAAAACACAGCAGTTCAGGCAGCAGCCGAGAAGCAGTAAAATCGACGTTTCGGGCAAAAGCCCTTCATCAGGAATGAGCTATTATCAATGCACAAATCATGTTCCTTCAAACAAAATTCAGAATACCCAATTCAATCGATAGGTATGAAGCTGATTTGTTAGGGAGGTACGGTTCTGGAAGAAAAGCAAAGTGAAATTCTGATAATGGCTTCTCAACCAGAATAACTCAGAATGAATTTGATAAACTCTTTCTTGATTGCTGAAAGCAATTATTTTTCCTGTTTGTTCTAAAAAAAGATTTGGACTGTGGCTAAAGGCATTTATTTACAATTAGTTAATTCAATAACTGCTGAATATTTATTTAATTTAAACTACTAATACTTTTCGCATTTCAAAATGTCGACCGTCTACATGGTGGTTTATATTTTATACTAAGTGTATAAATTGATCCCGGTTTTTGGGAGGGATTTTTGAGGTTTCAAACATTGACGTACGCTAGTTTCTCTTGATTTTCCTATCAATTTATTTAATTATCTTCAGTACCTCAATTAGATCACTTACAATCTTTTAGACTCAAGGAATACAAACTTTATCCTTGCAAACTGTTCTCATAATATAACCATTGTAGCACCATTATCTTTTAGTCAGTGTATTCTCCCATAGTTTCATTGTCAGATTAGAAATGTTTAGTCAGGAATCTGAAATCCAATGACCACCCTATAACAACATAATCCTTTAATCTGTTAATCTTGGATCTCAGTGAGGAAGAGGTCTGAAGTATGAACTAGGATATGGGAGGAAGTGAATAACTCTTGTGGTGCAATGGTAGTGTCAATGCCTCAAATTCAAGATCTTCCTGCTGCAGAAGTCTATCTTAATGCAACTGAACATGTTGATTGAAAGCAAACCTATGGCAGGAGGTGGATTTGTGAGCATGAGTTTGTAAGGAATAAGTTACAATTTTGAATCATGAAATTGTGGAAAAATGCTGGGAAAGGAACAGGTGCCTTCCCACAAAGGGGGAATATCTGAGGTAGTGAATTGTCACAAAGCTTTAAAAGTAGATTGCTGGAAACATCTGTCTTAATTGGATTGAAGTAATATCTGAGTGAAACAGCCCATCAGAGCAACAAATACACTCTTCTTCAACAGAAACAAAGTCAAAACAAATAGTCAGTGTATTTGCTCCTGTTCTTAGCCGATACATCACATCTGCCTCAGTTATCATTTGTTCCATTTGTACCATATTATAGCAGACTCCTGTTGAAACCGGCATCTTAGGAACTGGCACTCTCAATAAACCAGCGACAATTACGTACCTCAAATACCACAAGGTTTACTGTAATATTCCGCTCAATTATTTTGGTTTGATGAATTTATTTACCTTAATGTAAATATGCTTGTTCAATTGAATGGACACATGAAATATCAATAGGTGATTCCATTTTAAGTCAAATGCTCTTCAAATACTGCAATCTACTGCAATGTCTGAGTAGTCAGTTGAGGATGCATGTGGGAAGGCTCAATGCCGGTAAGTTTTATTTAAAGCAAAGTTGCATTGATATTTAAATGATTTATGCTGTAAATAAGGTATAACAGTCATATATATACCCCTGCACAATGTTTCTAATACATAGTGTATGTTTTTACATTGATTATGTGGATCTCTTGATGATCCAAGAAATTTGATCAACTGGCACCCTACCGGTCCCATAGATACTGGTTAATAAAAAGTCTACTGTATATGTTACTTTTATTCTCCATATACAATATTGTGCAATCAGACTGTAATGCCTGTAATTTGTCTTTGAAATTGATCTGAGAGATTGTCTGTGGTTGTCACAGTGTCGTTCACAGTCCAAAGCCATTCACTGCAAAAGTGGCCTTTCATATTGTACTGTTCCTAACAAACACACTTATGTAGCAGTGTGCACACTGCCTAATTCATGGAAATTTCATTCTTAATACAGCTAATAAAAAACAGGGTGAGATTTCACTGAAACAAATCATAGAATTTTCAAATGATAACAGTGCAGAAGAAAGCCATCTGGCCTATTGAGCCTATAACGGCTCACTGTAAGAACAAACAATGCAATTCTATCATACATGCTACTATTTGCATTTCAAAGCACACAGCAAGCATAAGTTGCTGGGTAATTCATGCTACTCCACCCTTCGCCTTGCAAGAAAGGTTACTCTTTCTCAATCTCCCTGTCAGTTTCAATATCATGCTACATTTATGGAGTTATAAATAATTAAAGTCATCACAAATAGTTAGGGCTGGCATTTGACAGCATTAAGAATCTTTAAATGATCAGATTTGTTTAGAGTCACAGACTCATATAGTGGCCTGCTGAGTCAGTACCAGCAATGAAGAGAATCAGCTATCTGCATTAATTCCACTTTCCAACACTTTGCCTGTAACCTTGAATGAAGGGTGTAAAGCTTTTTGCCTCTGCCACTGACCCTCCCAGTCAGTGCATTCCAGCCTTCCACCACCCACTGGGTCAAAAAAACATTTCCTTAAGACCCTTGTGCCTTTGCCCTCTCGTTGTTGACCCTTTAACGAAGGGGAACAGATGTTTTTTCAACCACCCTGACAATGCCCCTCATATCCTGATACACCTCAATGAGAGCCCCACTCAGCCTTCTCTGCTCTAAAGAAAACAACCTGAACCAATTCAGCCTCTCATCAAAGCTAAACTGCTCCATCCCAGGCAACATCCTAGTGAATTTCTTCTGCATCTCCAGTGCCTTGCATCTTTCCCTTAATGCAGTGACCAGAACTAGACACAGTATTCCAGCTGAGGCCTAATCAAAGTTTTGCTTGGCTCCAATGTAAACCCCCTGCTCTTACATAATCTATGTCATGACTCAAAACCACCAACATTCCCCATGTTTACTTAACCGCCAATTTATCCTGTCCTGCTCCCTTATGGGGTCTGTGGACAAGCATGCAAAGATCTCTGTTTTCCTCCAGACTTCCTAATATACTCCTTCCATGTATTGAATACTCTTATCTTGTTACATCTTCCAAAATGCATCATCTTACAGTTATCAGCGTTAAATTCATCTGCCACTGTTCTGCCCATCTGACCAGTCCATCTATATGTTCCTGCCAGTTAAGGCCTTCTTCCTCATTATTAACTACTCGACCAATCTTTGTGTAATCTGCACACTTAACTATCACCTCTTTCATATTCTCATCAACATTGCTTAGATGTGTGTAAATATATCTCTGTATCATCACGAAAAATAAAGGTGTGCCAGTGGACACTGCCTTCGGTGTCACAAAGGTCTTTCGATTCACCCCCTGTCTCTTACCACTAAGCCAATTTTGAATCCAACTTGCCAAGTTACCTTGGATCCCATGTGATATTACTTTCTTTATCCGTCTCCCATGTGTGACATTGTCAAAGGCTTTTTTGAAATATATACAAACTTCGTCACTTAAACTACCCTCATTTACCTACCTGGTCACATCCTTGAAAAGCAAATTTGTTAAGTATGACTTACCTCTGACAAAGTCATGCCAACTCTTCCTGATCAAATCAACCTCTCCAAGTGGAGATTTATTTTTTCCTTCAGCACTTTCTCCGATAGATTCCCTACCATTGATGTGAGGCTCACAAATCTGTAAGTCCCTGATTTGCTTTCACCACACTTCTTAAAAGGTGGAACCACATTAGCTGACCTCCAGTCTTCTGGCACCTCTTCTGTGATCAGACAGGAATTAATGACTTGGGTCAAAGTCCTTGTAATTTCCTCCCTAACTTTCTACAGCAGTCTGGGATACAACTCACCCAGACCCAGGGATTAGTCCAGTTTTAAGCCTGCTAACATATCTAATACCTCTTCAGTCCTTTATCAAACAGCTTGTTGAGTTATCTTATATAGTCCATCTTCCAATCCCAACTGGGCATAAAGTCAGAGAGAAAGATCAAACATAGAGCACATACTTCTAAAATATCCTTCTCTAACATATTCTAATAAAATCATAGAATCCCTA
Source organism: Chiloscyllium plagiosum (assembly GCF_004010195.1). NCBI lineage: Eukaryota > Metazoa > Chordata > Chondrichthyes > Orectolobiformes > Hemiscylliidae > Chiloscyllium > Chiloscyllium plagiosum. The sequence continues at coordinate 20,533,336 of NC_057715.1, forward strand.
CATTGTAGAAGCAGGCCATTCAGCCCATCAAGCCCACACTGACCCTCCAAAGAGCATCCCACCCAGACACATCCCTACATTTCCCATGGTTAATCCACCTAGCCTACACATTATGAGTAATTTAACATGGTCAATCCACATAGCTTGCACATTTTTGGACTGTGGAAGGAAACCAGGGTACCTAGAGGAAACTCACACAGACACAGAGAGAATGTGCAAACTCCACACAGACAGTTGCTTGAGGCTGGAATCAAACCCAGGTCGCTGGTGCTGCGAGGCAGCAGTGCTAACTACTTAGCTCTCGTAACACCCATACAGATGGCATAGAATAATTAAGACACAAAAGGAAGACAATTCAGCCCATTGAATTCATGTCAGCTCTCTCCAGTCAGTCTCATTCTCCCACTCCATCTGCATAGTCCTGCAATTTTAATTCCTACAAATGTCCAATCAATTCCCTTTTGAAATCAGTCATCATCTTCACTTCCCCTGCCCTCAAAGACGGCAAGTTCTAGGTCATAACCACATCTAGTGTTTAAAAAATATTATTGTGTAAAAGCAACCACAAAAGGCTTAGATAAAGTAAGGAAAATGTAGTGCCTGATGCCCTTATTAATACAGTTTATGAAATGAAGGCACAAAAAATATTTTTTTTCATATGTGTTGTCTTTTCCAAATGATTTTACTTAAACAGTGCATCCTGATTGTATCAGTGGGAAATTGACAAGCTGAAATTACTGAAGCTGACAGAACTAGGAAACTGCATTATCATACATACTCAAAGTGACAAGCAGAATTAACGTGCACACAGTTGAAATTTCATGATTACTCAAGCATCCCACAGTAATGATTATATTGGCACTTATGTTTATTCAGCTTCTTGCCACTGTCAAACTGCGTAACTCCTCCTAGTTACTCACATAGCTGTCTTTTCTGTGTACCCTCCATTGCATTGTTTTAAATCAAGGTAACTTAATAAGTAATTTGAAGTACATTTGAGTTTTAATAAATGTTGACAGTAACAAATTTTAGTTTAAGTGAGCAACAGAATTACAACAATAAAATGCTTGAAAATGTTTCCTTTAATAGCAAAGTTCAAAATGATATGTTATGTTACAATCATTAATCCCACTGTTAATTGTATACAACAGATGTCATGATGTGGTTTGTAATGTCACAGCAGAGTTTGAGAAATTTGTAAGCAGCAATTTCCACCCCCACCCCCCATAAGATGATACATCTCAAATCTTGTGAATTTTATTTTCAAATCTTTACCATGAATCAATATTTATCTGGCGTGGTTTTTCATGTAGTTTGGCTTTAACATCTATCAAGAATCTCTGTTAATATAGATCTCTTCAGTTTTGATGCCAATTTACTCATGCTGGTGTTGTGCATTCCTTAGCAGAATCAGGTTTTTAAAAACCCCTTCATGAATTATTATTGGATCAGAGCATGCAGTTTCCTCTTTATGATACATAGGACAACTTTGAAACTTATCTACTGCAAGATGTATTGTGTAGCACACTTCAAAGAAGATTCAAGCAGCCAATTTCTGATTGTTAATGCACTAAATTGTATAATTGAGCCTAATTTATCCAATAATTTGAAATTATCATTCACGTAAATTGCTTTGCAAAAGAGAGTACAGTTCTGAGTTCAGTGCTAAATACGCTGAGTTTGCACCTAACTATACCAAGCGTGCATTAAGATGCACCTACAGACCTGTTCTTCTGCCCATATTTCCCCCAGAGGACATAAGGATATGGTGCTTGTATGATGTAAGCCATTTGCTGATCTCAGTTTTACGATTTCACTTAATCTGTTGGGAATGCACATTGTAGCTGACGTTACAAGACTGAAGAGTGGAGTGAAAATCTGTGTTTAACTATTTGAGTGCCATAGATTGGTTAATTCTGGTTGCTGTCAAGGTGCAGTAGCTGCTCGTGCACGCTTGTCATGAAGCTGTAGAATGTAGATAAGTTCTGGGTCCTGATTCCACACTGAAATTTTTATATCTAAAGGAACTAACTGAGCAGGAGGCAGGCTTGATGCCCAATTAGAGGGACCAAGACCCTCAAAGATGAAGCTGCAAAGACAGACAGCAGCCATGTTAGGTGTTGTCATTACTTGCTGATGTGTGTGTGCGCCTAGCTCCTTTGAGACTCATGAGGTTGAAAGCACTGGGAAGTGGTTGAAGAGAATAGGATTAGGAGCAGAGGTCATGCTGAAGCGGCTTGGTCCCACATTACAATGAATCTTAAACACAAAATAACATACTTTGTTATTGCAGACAATAGAACCATTTATAGGCCTTTTAGGTTGACTCAAAACAGCATATAGAATTGCACTGCTAAATAGATAGATTCCTTGCCACGTTTCTTCATGAGTTCAAGGGACCATTAATTAGTGGCAACCAATCCTCTAGTCCCTTCATAACTCCTTCCGCTACTCTACCAGAGATTTAAAAATTGTAAACAGACCTAGAGGTTAATACTTTCTGTAAACAATGATATGGAATCAGGATTCTCAAAGCCCTTGTCTAATACTAATCTCTTACCATATCAAGAAATATTATTGTACTTTACTGTTTATTTTATTTAAAAGTGTTTTTTTGTGTCAGGTTTTATCCACTTTTACTTAAAAGGTTTTACAAACTCAGTCCTTCCCGGTGAGACAGAGGTTCACCTGCCTCTCTTCCAACCTAGTTTACTGTATCAGGTACTCCAGGTGTGGTCTTTCCTACACTGGTGAGACAATACGTAAACTTAGGGAACCATTTGCTAAGCATCACAGCCAGGTCCACAGGGGCAGAGCGGACTTCCCAGTCACCGCTCATTTCAATTGCCCCAACTACTCCCTTTCCAACATGACCATCCTTGGCCTCCACCATTGCCAAAATGGACCACACAGCAAATTGGAGGAACAACACTTCATTATCTGCCTGGATAGCCCACGGCCTGGAGGACTCAACATTGAGTTCTCCAATTTCAAATAACCTCCTTCCCTATCCCCCGACTCCCTTCCCAGCCCCTCCTTCTCCCCCTTCCACTGCTCCCTGTTGCCTACTGGATTCATGTCATTGACCAATCAGGTCATACCCTCTACCTGTCTTCCCTATCCCCACTTCACCACCCTGTCCCTGCCATCCCCTTTATCTGCAGCTCCCCTACACCCAGCCCCAGTCCTGAAGAAGGATTACATCCAAAAATATAGACTTGTCCACCTCTTAATGCTGCCTGGAACGGTATGTTCTTCCAGCCTCCTGCCTGTCTGCTTTTGGAATCATTGAGGAGAAAGTGAGGACTGCAGATGCTGGAGATCAGAGCTGAAAATGTGTTGCTGGAAAAGCGCAGCAGGTCAGGCAGCATCCAGGGAACAGAAGAATCGACATTTTGGGCATAAGCCCTTCTTCAGGAATGAGGAAAGTTTGTCCAGCATGCTAAGATAAAAGGTAGGGAGGAGGGACTTGGGGGAGGGGCGTCGGAAATGTGATAGGTGGAAAGAGGTCAAGGTGAGGGTGATAGGTCAGACTGGGGTGGGGGCGGAGAGGTCGGGAAGAAGATTGCAGGTTAGGAAGGCGGTGCTGAATTCGATGGATTTGACTGAGACAAGGTGGGGGGAGGGGAAATGAGGAAACTGGTGAAACCCGAGTTCATCCCTTGTGGTTGGAGGATTCCTAGGCGGAAGATGAGGCGCTCTCCCTCCAACCGTCGTTTTGTTGTGGTCTGACGAGGGAGGAGCCCCCCACCCCCGTCTGACCTATCACCCTCACCTTGACCTCTTTCCACCTATCACATTTCCGACGCCCCTCCCCCAAGTCCCTCCTCCCTACCTTTTATCTTAGCCTGCTGGACAAACTTTCCTCATTCCTGAAGAAGGGCTTATGCCCGAAACGTCGATTCTTCTGTTCCCTGGATGCTGCCTGACCTGCTGCGCTTTTCCAGCAACACATTTTCAGCTGCTTTTGGAATCCAGCATCTGCAGTTTATTGTCTCATACAAACTCAATAACAGATTTAATTAGTCACCACAGCTAAACTGATTACCTCACACCAATGTAACCATTACGAGCTTTGCATATTTTCAATTTGTTTACGGATATTGAAAATTAACTTTTCAAAAATAGTAAGCTAGATACTGATAGAATATGCTTACATTTGTGACAAATCCACTTTTTATTACAAACTTGATGTTACCTATTGCTCTGAAATCATAGAATCCCTGCACCGCGGAAACAGGCCATTCAGCCCAATGAGTCCGCACCGACTCTCCAAAGAGCATCCCACCCAGACCCTACCCCTGTAACTCTGCATTTCCAATGGCTAATCCACCTAGCCCACACACCCCTGGACACTATGGGCAATTTCACTGGCCAGTCTACCTAATCTGCACATTTTTGTGGGAGGAAACTCTGGAGCACCCGGGAGAAACCCTCTCAGACATGGGGAGAATGTGCAAACTCCACACAGTCACCCAAGGCAGGAATCGAATCCAGGTCCCTTGTACTTTGAGGTAGCAGTGCTAACTACTGAGCCACCGTGCCACTCTAAATATGCCAAGGGATATGTTTCATGTAATTGTGTGACAAACTTCTATTCTAATATGATGGTCAATGACACGAGGTCACAGAAGATTTTGCATTTGGTTATGTGTAAATATGTTTAGGCAGAAACTTGCGCAAAAAATTCACTTTATGTAAATTTGGGCATAACTTCACCCAGAATATAAAAGGGAGAAAGACAGTTTGGAAAATAATCTTTTTCTCACAAACCCAAGAGTAGTTTTAGTTAATAGTGTAAATGTAATTAAAAGGAAATTGGATAAGTACCGTTACAAAGGAATATAAAGTTTAAATTCACACAACACCAGGTTATTAGTCCAACAGGTTTATTTGGAAGTACAAGCTTTCAGAGCACTGCTCCTTTGTCAGACAGCTAGCGAGGCAGGATCAGAGGACATAGAATTTACAGCAAAAGTTCATAGTGTTATACAACCGATGCGATCTTTTGAACAATATTTGTTATCACATCAGTTATATGATACTATTATCTTTTGCTATAAGTTCAGTGTCCCATGGTACTGTTCCACGAGCTACCTGATGAAGGAGCAGTGCTCTGAAAGCTAGTACTTCCAAATAAACCTGTTGGATCTAACCTGGCGTTGAGTGATTTTTAACTTTGTCTGCCCAGCCCAACACCGGCTCCTCCACATCAAAGGAATACAAGCGCTTGCTGATGGTGTTAGATCCAATGAATAGAGTAGGAGGATGTTGTGTGGAAGTTAAATATTAGCATAGAACAAATGGTCTGTTTAACTGTTGTTATTTCTATGTAATACTGATTAAGAAACATATTCCCAAACTGATCCACAATTTGTGGATATTCTTTTAATGAAATAAAAGTGCTTTTCGCAACCATGTGTTGATTGAGATGATCCTAGTGAAGTGATTGGCCAAGGATAACCAATATATCTTTGGACCTGCTGATAGTGTTAGAATTTAATCTAGTGCTGAAGCCAGGGTCTGCCAGGGAAAGGAATTCACTTGTGCCCTTCTGCTTCAAAGTAGCATCAAGATATGCAGGTGCACAGCAATTCCACCTAACGATAAAAAGGGTTTTAAATGGAACAGTGCGAACAAAGTTTTCACCTTTAATTTTTGAGTCCAAAATCATAATACTTCAACCCAAACATCAGTAGTTGCTCAGTGAAACCCTGAGTCGGAGTCAGAAGGTTGTGTGATTCAAATTCCAATTTGTGTGATTCAAATTCCAATTCAGATTTTGAGCACAAAATTCAACATTAACACTACCATGCAGTGCTGAAAAGATGCTTCACTATCAGAGGTGTCACCTTTTGGATGAGATGCTGAAATGAGGTCACTTTTGCCCCTCTGAGGTATACAATAATAGATCTGCCATTTTGATGAAGAACGGGGCAGCCATGCAAACATAGGTGTTCTGGTTGAGATATATCCCCGAGTCAACATTGTAAAAGCAGAACATTCAATTAATATCACACACATGTTCATGGAAGATTGTAGTATGCAAATTAGTTGTCATGTTCCTGATATTAAAACAGTAAGGAAATTTAAAAACTGCTTAATTGGTTAGTAAAGAACTTTAGGAAGGCGGAAGATGAGGCGCTCTTCCTCCAACCGTCATGTTGTTGTGGTCTGGCAATGGAGGAGTCCAAAGACCTGCATATCCTTGGTGGAGTGGGACAAATTAGTTGTAGTTTGCAAATTGGTTGTCATGTTCCTGATATTAAAACAATAAGGAAATTAAAAAACTGCTTAATTGGTTAGTAAAGAACTTTAGGATGTCCTGTAGTATTGAAAAGTGCCATATAAATGCGAACCGTTGAATTGTGCATACATTTATATACAAAGCAGTTCAAGTCAGCACTCTGTTGTCATGATATAATCTGGATTTACCTACTAAATCCTGGTGTAACTGGTTATCATGGAGAATAAAACATTGAGAACTATTTTCTTAAGGGAAACTGTGTTTGTGTATAGAGTAGGCTATTTTCCTGATCAGTCAAAACAGATTTATCCCAATATTTTGTCAATGCCCTTTGAATGTTGAATACTTCAATCAGAATTGTTCTCACCATTCCTTTTGCTATTCATAAAAAAAAATCCTCTTCTTTATCTGTTAATGACAGCGCTTTATCCATAACATCATCTTGATTGATTCTTCCAAAGACCAAAATATTCTCCCTATAATCATGGTTTAGAGGAGCCGATGTTGGACTGGGGTGGACAAAGTTAAAAATCACACAATACCAGGTTATCATCCAACAGGTTTATTTGGTGGTTGATGAAGAAGTTGAAAACTAGTGCCTCTACATAAACCTGTTGGACAATAATCTGGTGTTATGTGATTTTTAACTTCCTCAAGTCAGACATCCAAAACATGATATTCTAATTGCAGGCATAACAAAAATACATGTACCTCTTTCAGGTTTCTCCCCTTTTTAAAAAACTCTTCAGTCTTAACCTTCCCATCAAATCCCTCAAAGCTGTAATATTCTGAAGTACAAGTCCTTCATGCCAGCAGCAGCCAGATGGCTATTCTCCCTTGAATGCTGGGTTAAATGGAATAACAGAAGATCATACTTAGGGATCTGTGCTGCACTCCTTACTATTTTGCATCTATGTAAACTAGACTCGTTTGAAGTGCAAGTTGGTTAAATTTGCAGATGGTGCTAACCTAGAGGGACCAGAGAAAGTCATGAAACAGCTATAAATCTATACTGGAACTAAAGGCAGAATATGCAAGTAAGCAGAATTTTGAAGCAGGAAATTCCAGAGAGATCGTTGGAATGTGTTATGCATTGCAAAGTAAAATTGGGGAACACACCTAATCAATTACAGATCACAAATCAGCGATAAAGTGGCTCTGAAATATTAGTCAACACAATATCACTTCCAATCATTCATTGATGAAGCACGAAAAGATTGCTGCGCCATACTGGGGGCAAATTTCATTCCTAATATGCATAGGAGAATGCTTAGCTCCAAGGTGGGGAAAGAGATAGGATTGCATAAAATTAACTCATTTAAGAGATGGTAAGGTGGTCCTGTGGCACCTAAGCCAGACACTGCTGGTTTAAATCCCACTTGATAGCCTTGGGAAGGTGTATTTGGAACATAAACAAACAGCTAAGTATCAGCATAATAGTCCTTCCAGATACGCTAATAGTAGGCAATAGGAATGGGAGAGATTCCTGGTCTGTTGTGTGCTGGAATTAAGACCGAATCCTCTGTCATCACTATCCATCGCTCCATGCATGTAAAAGTGTACATTGCCATAGCAACCAATACTTCTTTGGAGTGGCCAGTTGGCTGGATGGCTGGTGTAGAACAGATTGATTCCAATAGCTTGGGAATGATCCCATTCCAACTGGAGTAAAGTTTGGACCTGCTTCACTGTCTTATTGCAGAATTATAGAATCTTTACAGTGTAGAAGCAGGCCATTCAGCCCATCACGTCCATACCAACCCTCCGAAAAGTATCCCACCCAGACCCACCTCATCCCTGGAAACCTGCATTTCCCATAGCTAAACCAGCTAGCCTACATGTCCCTGGACACTGTGGGCAATTTACCATGGCCAATTCACCTCACATGCACATCTTTAGACTATGGACTGTTCAGGGATGTGTAGGTTAGGTGCATTAGCCAAGGGAAATATAGAGCAATAGGGTGGGTCTATGTGGGATATTCTTTGGAGGGTCGGTGTGGACATGTTTTTCCATTGTAGGGATTCTATGAAAGAAACTGGAGCACCCAAAGAAAATCCCTGCAGCCACAGGTAGAATGTGCAAACTCCACACAGAGAGCTGCCTGAGGCTGGAATCGAACCCAGGTCCCTGGTGCTGTGAGACACTGGTGCTAACCATTGAGCCATCATGCCACCCCAATGGGTTAGATTTGCCTTCAGTTGGTCAAAGAACTAAAGAAAAATAGGTTCTTCTATTGCTGACCCTCACCTTTTCTATTCTTCCAGGTTTATGAAGCTAGGCTAGATGTTGTTGGGAGGAATCATGGCCAGCCTCCCCCTGAAACAGAGTGTCTGAGAGGACAAGCAGTAAGGAAGGCAGCTTAACATTCCTTCTAAGGCAATATTCTTTCAGCCTCCCAGTGAATCTTTACAGCAGGAGGCCATCTGATGTAAGGCCAAGATTAGAGAGGTGCTGGAAAAGAACAGCAGGATAGGCAGCATAAGAGGAGCAAGAAAATCGACGTTTCAGGCTAGAGCCCTTCATCAGGAAAGGGCTCCTATCCGAAACATCGATTTTCCTGCTCCTTGGATGCTGCCTGACCGGCTGTGCTTTTCCAGCACCACTCCAATCTTCAGCATCTGCAGTCTTCACCTTCGCCATCTGTAGGCCAGAAATTTCCAAAGTCTGTGATAGGTTCATTTTTGCATTTCTGCTTTTGTTTCAGGGACTTTTGTTTATGAGGCAGGGACAGGTCATAATTCATTTGATGGTAATCTGAAAAACAACAGCTTAGAATACCTTTAGAAAAGTAAAACATTGCAAGGAATTTCTTAGGTGCATTCTCAAGCAATATTTGATGCTGAACCACTGAAAGGACTATTCAGATAAAAACCTGTTCAAAGGTCTCTAAGGATGAGAGAGAAAGAGAGACAAAAATGTTTCAGGAAGCATGTGCTAGTCAGGCGAAAGTGATGGTGAAGTGATAAAAATAAGGAAGGTGCATAAGGCTAGAACAGGAGGAATCTGGAATTAACCTCAAGGCAAGACAATTGGGTGAGTGTCTCTGGGAGCATACTATGATTTTGCATAAGGGAGTTGAAACTCCGTGGCTCTTATGCTGACATTGTATATAGTTAAAAATCACACAACACTAGGTTATAGTCCAACAGGTTTAATTGGAAGCACTAGCTTTCAGAGCGCCGCTCCTTCATCAGGTGATAGACCTGGTGAAGGAGCGTCGCTCCGAAAGCTAGTGTGCTTCCAATTAAACCTGTTGGACTATAACTTGGTGTTATGTGATTTTTAAGACTATAACTTGGTGTTACGTGATTTTTAACTTTGTACACCCCAGTCCAATACCGGCATCTCCAAATCATGATTGTATATAGTTGTTGCTAGATTGCTCCTTACTGTTGTAATCAATTCTATTCATGAGGTGCGAGGTCCAGAAAGTTGTGCAATGTCAAATCCAGCATTGTGAGAAAAAGAATGAGTAAAATCTTAAATTCTGTTCTTGAAAAGAGATACAATTGGTCTTTTGTGATTGTTATCAGCAATTTTGGTTCATGGTGGAGTCAGCATTTCAGACATTTGTGACTCCACTGAGCTGAGACCCGGGGTCAGAATATGCTGCCAACTTAACACTGAGGTGAATGGCACTCTTAGTTATGCACAAATTCAGATGAAAAAAGGCAGATGCTTAATTAAGCTCAGAATTCCTGTGCAATGCACGTGCTCCTAGCTTCATGAAAACACCTCTCTGTCTCCTTCGTTGTTGAAAACCATTGGATTGTATGAAGTTGTTGTGCTGATAAAAGCAGATACCAATGAAACTTGCCATAGAAAATTAAGTAGTTTATTTCTGAGAGTATGTTTTTTTTTAAATTATTGCCATAAGTTTTAATCATTCTGGTACTGAATTAGAAAATATGCAGTCTCAATCCTTCTGGTTTGTAATTTTGCCTTTTTCCCAAATGTTATCCCTTCTGCATTTGTTGTAACATTTAATTCAAGTTTGTCTTCCCTCTTTGTACTGCTAATTTCCCAACCATCCAGATGAATATGGAGACACCTGCAGTTGTTCGCCCCAATTGCTCAGTTTGCAGCCTTCTTTCTGCCCCTTGTTGTGGTTTTGTCAGCTTGCGCCTTCAGAAAGTAGGCTAACAATTTTTATGTTGAAGCGTACAGGTCTGAGGCTAACTGACAGCTGCAGCAATATCTGACCATGTGATAATGTCAGTGGCAGATCTGAGAACATGTTTTGCAGAATGTTCTTCTGTGCCTTTATTTAAGGTTTGGGAAAAGTTGCAAATCTGTTCAATTCACTGTGGTGTTCTCAAACTCAACTGTCCAATCAATCACTACTGCTTCAGTCAGCACCAGTCCAGATGAAATTAAATAAGGCAGATTGAATGAAATAAATAAATTATATTCACAAGCAGTGCATCACAAGTTATTGGCACGCATATGACTTTGTTACACAAGTGACACATTACTGAATCATATCCTTCAGTCTGAACCTTCAAATTATTACATTCTCTTACTGCTCCATTGTGAGATGGGGTTAGAAGATAAATTGCCTTTCACCACACTGATGAGGATCAGCCGAATAAGTAGGATTCATTGCATCAATGAGAGCCGCATCTTGTTTCATACATTATTTAATCTAATGATTTAATTGGTACACATTTTGCCTGTTGTTTAAGCTTCAATGTTCTAAAACAAAACAAATTGCAAAAGTAGTAGATTAGATCATTGCTTTGGCAGCACTTAACTGAATACTTGATAGAAAAGTGTATTAGAGTTATGTATCTAAGGTAGGTAGATGAAGTTAAGATCCAGATTATCATTAATACAATTGAATGACTGAACGCGCTTGAGAGGCTGAAAAATCTGATTCTGTTTCTACAGATTCACATTTATCTGGACTACTGACAAATGGAAAGCATTAATAGATGGTTTGCTCTGTATACCATAGGGTAAATCTGATAAAGCATGGCATTGAAATGGAAATAGTGAGGCAAATAGAACTGATTACCCAGAATGAAGGTATGAAAGTGTGGGTAGAAGAACTGAAGTTGTATAATAGGCTTTGGGCCAAAAGCAAATAACTTTACTTGGGTCTATAGATCCTCCAGCTGTAAAAGGTTCACCAGCAAAGAGTTGGAAGGCAGGGTTACCAAATGTGCCAATGCAGTCAGACAA
>NC_057715.1:20545269-20548292 GCF_004010195.1 Chiloscyllium plagiosum
TTAATTAATGATCTGTTTCTGCCAGAGGTTAGACTTTGTACAATAAATAAGTTGTTCAATGAAACCTGGTGAGAGTTTATTTTATGGGGTTAGCTAGTGGTCACTGTTATGTTTGTCTCACAGCAGATATATGATATACTCTTTAAAGTACATGCTCATAAAATCATTGTTGTATCAAGGCATGAGACCTGATGGTATAAGGGTTTCTGACTTCATCTTACTGAGGCCTCTTGTAGCATGACACTAAGGGAAGCATGCTATATTGCATTCAAATTGATTAATTTGAGCCCAGCCACACAAGTGTCTGTGAATGTCACAAACTTACATAGATAACAGGTAGAATCATAAAATTACTGAATTCTTCACTTTTACATGACCTATGTCTCATATTTATGCTGTGGGAGGTTACATAAGTATTACATCACAATAGTTGCAGATCATCAGCTATCATGTCCTGTCACATCAGTCAGAATCAGCCATTAACCATTCTTGAGATTAAATTGGTCATATTTCGTATTTGTGATGACTTGTGAAATAGTGAAGAACCACTGCCAAAGACCATGCACCAGCTCAGAGGACAAGTCCTCATTCTTGGTCAAAACTGACTAGCAGAGAAAGCCACAGGAACATCAGGCTGATGTGACAGAGGAAATCCATGGGACTGGAATGAAAGATGGAGGAAAGATTGACCTTCTCACTACTGTGGTGGCTCAGGCATATATGGGTTTGGCTGTCTCCATGGAAAGGGCAGTAAACTTGGAGACATATGCCCACTGAATGCTCAGTGGCTGCCAGCTATGCACTTAGACCTGTTTCAGCAATGGTTGCCCAAAATCAATGGCAAGGCAAAATAAAAACAAAGTGCTGGAGATTCACTGGCAACTTAGCTATAGCCTTGAGAATTCTGAATTGTCATTCTGGACTCTAAACATTGACTCTGCTTTCTTTCGACCGATTCTGTTAGACCTGGTGAGTTTCTCTAGTACCTTCTGCTTTTATTTCAGATTTTCACCATCTGCATTATTATGCTTTTATATGTCAATAGCAAGGTGACAGGTGGATGAGGGATCTTGACCTCAGTCCAGGGGCCACTCCTCTCAGGGAGATGGGATGGTGTTATCTGAAATGGTGGTAGAATGAGTTCTTAAGGAATTACCCTGGGTACTGACTTGGCTGGGATGAAGTCTATAGCTGTGACCATACATACAGAAAGTCTGAGGGGGGGGTTAAATGAAATGGAACAGTTACAAGAAAAAGCCCGAGGTATTTTTCTTTCAGATGTGGTGATGAAAGCAATGTCTGAGCAAAATCCATCACTACAAGTCAAAAGAATACCACAAGCAGATATTGGAATAGCCAAACATTTCCTCAGAGTGAGAAAACTCAAAGTAAATTTTTGGCATGTCTTCACTAAGGTTCAGAAAAATGATTCTGAGTCAAATAAGTTTGGATAGACAACTCCCACTTAAACAGAGGCTGAAGGAGCTCCAGAATGTTATAATGTTAAGACTAGAATTCTGATGAGAAAGCGGAGGCACCTTCACATGCCTTTGAATGAAGAATGGATTGTTACTCATCAGGCTGCAGTACTGCCCAGCTATTATAAAGACATTTGGTGAAGAGCACGTGAAATTATTATTGCAAGATATGTAGGAAATCCAGAATGTTGATAAACAGACATTTTAACTGGCGAAGACTTCATAAGGATGTGACGCATTCTGTAAAATGTGTCATACATGTCAGACAGTAGGGAAATCTCAGTTCACAATGTTTCATAGCCATGTCAGCTTAAGAACCATTCAACTGAGAGGTACTAAATTGTGTAGGACCATTACGCTAAACAGAAGTAGGAAACAAGTACATCCTTATAATTATGGATGAGACAACCCTGAGCATTCTGAAGAAGACTCACGGGACTCAAAACATTACCTCTGCTTTCTCTCCACTGATGCTGCCAGACTGTTCTGTTTTTGCTATGATGTAATTCCCTCTTCCTGTAATTAAACAGGGAATCATGAGGTTCTCAAAAGCATGTGGGTTTTATCCGAAATTTGTGTCTAACCACAGCATGCTAGCCATACCTTTAACAAATTTGTTTCAAAAACAGACAAAACTGATATGGTCAGCCGAATACTGAGAAGCCATTGAGAAGGTGAAACTAAACATAATAAAGCAACTGGTGTTAGTCACCCCTAATTTTAGCAAACCTTTTAACATAGGCAGAAGTGGGTACTGCAGATGCTGGAGATTACAGTCAAGATTTGAGTGGTTCTGGGAAGACAAAGCAGGTCAGGCAGCATCAGAGGAACAAGAAAATTGACATTTCGGGCAAAAGCCCTTCACCTTTTAATATGGCAATTGATGCGAGTGACTTGGTGTAAAGTGCAGTCTTATTGCAAGGCGATGAATCGCAAGTGCAGAAACCAGCTAGATACTTTTCCAAGAAATTGAACCAATATCACTGGAAGTACTCTACTGTGGATAATGAAACCTTCAGATTACTGCTTGACCTTCAACACTTTGAAATCTATGTCCAACATGGTTGCAATGAAACATCAATCCTTATTGACAGTCATCTGCTGATGTTCATTGAAAAATATAGAGTTCGAAATGCAAGTCTGTTCATATGGCATCTAAGGTTCAATCACTCAACGTAAAGATTGTTTAGATTGCTGGTAAAGATAACATGATTGCAGCTACCTTGTCCCAAATGCGAAGTGAAATAAGTTAAAAATTGAAGAGATGATAAATGATTGTACAAGACTTGTATAGGTGGGAGCAGAAAATGTGTTGCTGAAACAGCGCAGCAGGTCAGGCAGCATCCAGGGAACAGGACAATCGACGTTTCGGGCATAAGCCCTTCTTCAGGAATGAGGAAAGTGTGTCCAGCAGGCTAAGGTAAAAGGTAGGGAGGAGGGACTTGGGGGAGGGGCGTCGGAAATGCGATAGGTGGAAAGAGGTCAAGGTGAGGGTGATAGGTCAGACTGGGGTGGGGGCGGAGAGGTCAGGAAGAAGATTGCAGG
>NC_057715.1:20549440-20563059 GCF_004010195.1 Chiloscyllium plagiosum
TCCACCTATTGCATTTCCAACGCCCCTCCCCCAAGTCCCTCCTCCCTACCTTTTATCTTAGCCTGCTGGACACACTTTCCTCATTCCTGAAGAAGGGCTTATGCCCGAAACGTCGATTGTCCTGTTCCCTGGATGCTGCCTGACCTGCTGCGCTGTTCCAGCAACACATTTTCAGCTCTGATCTCCAGCATCTGCAGACCTCACTTTCTCCTTGTATAGGTGGGAGTAAGGGTGGAAGTCTCATTTCTTCTGGTTGGTATCATATTACCTGCGATGAAATAGATTATTTGAAATATGATTTCTTCTCTTCTAAGGATGTGAAAACATATGGCGGTACAGTGGCACTGTGGTTAGCAATGCTGCCTCACAGCGCCACAGACCAGGGTTCAATTCCTGCCTCGGGCGGCTCTCTATGTGGAGTTTGCACATTCTCCCCGTGTCTGCGTGGGTTTCCTCCGGGTGCTCCGGTTTCCTCCCACAATCCAAAAATGTGCAGGTTAGGTGAATTAGCCATGCTAAATTGCTGTAGTGTTAGTTGAAGGGGTAAATGTAGGGGAATGGGTCTGGGTGGGTTGCGGGTCAGTGTGGACTTGTTGGGCCAAAGGGCCTGCTTCCACACTGTAAGTAATCTAATCTAATAACATTTTATTTAATTTAGTTTTGAACTGTGGGCTAAAAAATGGAAAAACATGCTTTGAGCTATGGCAACTATGTAAAGAAATGGCTACTGTTTTAAAAGCCATGTTAACTGGAGCACATTGTAACTAAATGAAATGAACTAAGTTTTCCGCCAAGGATACAGTTGTTATTCCAGTGTATATGGGAGTTGTGTGTTGGGTCCTTGCAGAATCCCAGCATAACTGACTCTGAAGAAAAAAATTCAGAAAACTGAAGATTGCACTGGGTAAATCCCCTATGCCTAGAATCTGCTAAGTCTCTACTTAAATAAAATAATTCAAAGATTTCCAAAAAAGTAAGTAAATCGATACTCAGAAAAAAGCTAGACTATTAAATATACAGTGAGAAGCTAGAGTATTAATTCAATTGACACCACATTTACCACATACCAACAACTGTACCTCCTCCACACCACCTATATCCTCAGACCTGACATTGCATTTCTCCCCCCCACTCCAGAACTCAATAATCCTCATCCCCCCAATCCAGACCCACCCATACCTTTCCGAGCTCAGGAACCGCTTCCCTGTTATCCTCCTGATCTGTCTCCAATCCCACCCTGGGCCCCGGTACCTTTTCTGCCAACCCTTCTGCGCATAATTGCTTGACAACAACTTGATAGGTTGCTCACCAAATAACTGTGGTTTGTCTTAATAGCAAAGAATGAAAGGACTTGGAAAAAAAATCAAAAGAAAACACAGTATTGAATCCTGCAATCCAGACTGGGGCTGTCAAACAGTTTCTTGACATTTTCTTTCCCTCCACTTTTAATGTCCATGTCTTTGCATGTCTATTTGTGAAGAGGGATTTTAAAAAGGTTTGCCATTGGTTAAAAACAATCTGTTTGCAATATATGGCATGTTTTGTTGTCCAGTACAGAAAACTGGTGAGTGTTTTCTTTTAATCAAGTCTTCCAATCAGGTACATTGGGAGCTTGTATGTTGTTTAAATTTGGGGCTTTATTTCTAGTGTGCAACCCCAGTGAGTTGTCTCAAATGGGAATATCAGATTCTGGTTTTAAGTTTCTGGTCACAGTAAAAACCTTTATGCTTATGCAAAAATGAGACAAATCATTGATCACATGATCGCATGAAGCCACAATTTACTATTGACATTCTATGATAATTAATGATCTCCAAATGAAGTTGAGAATTGAAGGCCAGTTGAAAACTATGCTCAATTTGTAAAGACTTGATAAAAGTAGTCATCCCTTGCAGGGCCTCAAAAACAAAATTTGGAAACTCCTCCCCTCTGCAATAAAGTCATAACTGACTCCTCCTTCTTTGAATGTGGCCCCAGTCAATTTGAGAAATTATTGTGTAGTTGACTTCCCATCAAATAATTGAGGGGGTTCCAACTTGGTGTTTCAGTAAATGATTTGCAGGCTTCATCTGTGCCTCACATTTTTTCACATTCCCTTTTGTTTGCTGATTCTGTGGCTCCAATGACTCTTCAGCCTCCCACCTGTCAATTGAACCTCTTTACATAAATGTTGCATCCAATATAGAGTGCATAACTCAAGATGTTTCTTGCCTTTGCTGGTCCTCTGTCGAGGCCAGAGTAATTGTGACCTACTTGAGCACCACCCACATTCCTATCTTTGACAGTCCACAGCCCCGTCACATTAACCACAACATCCCATTTTTCTGTCTATGATTCCCTCCCATCACTGTTACCATGTCCTCAGTAATCCAGTACATTAAAACCCATTGCCAGACTTGAACTGCCCCCATTCCCAGGATAACATGGATTATCCTCTGAGAATCTCCTGGATACTATTATCCAAAATCCCAGGACTGACTATAGCTCTGTGTCCCCACTTCACATCCCCCACCCCAAATTGATTTAGCACAACAACCTGGAATGACCAATTGTTACTGCTCCAGATTAATCCCTCAACAGTACTCTGGCCAATGTATCTATAATCCCTAGAGTAATTGCACTGCACTTGGATGGCAGACTGTCACACAATCCCCAGACTGCAAAGACTAATACCCAAATTTAGGTGGGACCAAAGTGCCCATGGCCTGCTTCCTAAACCCTAACCAGACCAGCCCCTTGACTAATTGCTAACTGACTGGAATTCACCCTTACTCCGAAGAACAGCCTTCTCCATTGACACTCACACATCACCACCACATTATGTTTGCCATGAAAGTAGCTGGCATATGCTGCAACTCCAATGTTGTCACTGCACCATGCTGTCCAGTGATATGTCCACCCACTCACTGACGAAAACCTTTAACCTTCAGTGCTCTCCATCTACTCAAGATGCCTGACTCTCTGTCTATGGTGAAAATTAAGCTAAACTGCAAAGGTGGCCTGCTTCTAAAGAAGCACCAATATACACAAGAATGCAAGCCAAGATGCAGCTAAGCCCGGTTCCATGGCAGTACTAAACGTCCTCTAGAGATATAACAGATGGCTGGCTGTCCCTCAGCACAAAACTACTTGCCAGAAACACGCAAGTCCTGGCTGTCCTTCAGCTCCAAAGTAAATGCTTGAAGCCCTGAACCCTTGGCTGAGTTGGACTAAGAACAAGCATGTTGGCACTGTATGGATGGTGCTCATGCTGAGTTACATGGATGAAGGGTCCAGCAAGAATGTACACATTGACTTAGAAAGGACCTTGCACAGAAAAAAAGGCTTGATGTAAAGTGAAACTAAGTAGTTGGCTCAGCCACTTTGTGAACTGCAATGGATAACAATGAGACAATTAGTCAGGTACCCATGCTGTTGGACTAGCTGAGTTCTGTGAAGTTGAGTTTCTCAATCACAGAGAGGAGGATTGGCAATGCAACAGTAGTATGTCGAGTTGGATTTTAAATGAGATGCAAATGCATTAGTATAAGCTTCTTGCCACTCAGTTGTAAGATTCTGAATTTGTCAATTGAAACTTGAGACCCTCTAGGAGAGTTTATCTCAATGTCAAATCTCACTAAATTAAATCATGTCCATTGCCAATACTCTTAACACAACAAGGAGCTGAAAATTCTGCCAATTGATGCCATTGGAGGGAAGTTGGATAAACCATTAAGGATGGAAGCAGAAGAATATACTGGGTATGATGATATATGGTGGGAAAAGCTCACACGGAACACAAGCTGGCACACGTCAGTTGGGCTGAAGGGCCTGATCTATAGTAACATTCTACGGACAGCTGGGTGCAAAACACTGAGTCTACAATCTCTGATAGCCAAACATACAAATATGTTTATTTCTGATATCACAAGCTCATTGTTGTGCACTTCTGATCAATTGAGAATTTATCAAGCTACAAATGAAATATTTTGAATTCAATTATAATTTTGCTCTGCTAATGTAGAAGTATTTACCTTAAAAGATGTCTTAAAGATAATGGCAGCTAGCCACAACTAAATGGTTAAAAGTAATGTGTCCTGCGTGGTTGTGAAATAACCACTTGCTCACGTGGAATTGCACCTGTGCATTGTAACCACAGATTCCACAATGGAGCAAATTAATGCAGAGAATACTTCTGAAAGGAAAACTTATTCAGCACGCACAAAATTGTTACCATTTGATTTTATTTTCTAACTGAATAGCAGCTACTTTATTCCTGCATCAGTTCCCTCCCCATGCCCACTTGCCTTCACTTTCTTTAACAACAGAAAATGTTAAAAAGCTGATATCTTTTTCTCTTTCATTCAGCTTCTTTTACATGAGCTATTCAGGATATTACATTAGAAGCTCCTCAGTATGATTAGTGGTCATAGTGTAATGTGAAAGAAATAACACGTACTGTGGTTCACTGAAGGCTCAGTACCCTTGGAAGAGATCTTCTTGTGTATGAACAGTTTTATTACCACACTCAGCCTTAAATCCTGACTTATTTGAGTGGCAGCACATAATTGTCAAGGCAACACCAGGAAGTCATACTTTAAACTGCCCCTTCAGCAGAAACAATGTGCACTGCAGCTACACAAGGCAAGCTCCTATGAAACCAAATCAAACTGTTAGCACAGTATCATCAGTGCGGTAAACAGGAGACTTTTTGTTGAATAGCTGGAAGCATTATACATCTGCATTGTAACTTTTAGTTCTGAATAACTTATATGACTAAATGAAACGGGAGACACTGCTGAATAACCATTGTCTGTAATTAATCATGTGGACAATATCATATTAGGTTGTGAGGATTTGCATGATTAAACAATTTGTCTTTAGAAATACATTTAATTAAATGTACTGTGAAGTTGATGTAAAACACAGTGCTAAAATTCAGATAGACAGTGAAGCCTTGATCTCAAATATCTCAATATTCTTTTCAAATCCCTTCATGAGCTCACACCTTCCCCAACTAGGCAATCTTCTCCAAACTTACAACCCTCTGAGATCTCAATGCTTCTCCAAATCTCATCTAATGTGCATCTCTGATTGTCATCACTTCTCCATTGGCACCATTCCCTGTGATTAAAGTTCTAGCATTACCTCGCTATACCTCCCCACATTTCTCTTCCTTAAAAACTACCTTTTTGGTCAATTGTTTTGATAGATTTAGTATCTCGTTAGATTAGATTCCTTACAGTGTGGAAACAGGCCCTTTGGCCCAACAAGTCCACACTGGCCCTCCAAAGAGTATCTCACCCCTCTCTGACCAATGCACCTAATGCTATGGACAATTTAGCATGGCCAATTCACCTAACCTGCACATCTTTGGAACATGGGAGGAAACCTACACAGTCACAGGGAGAATGTGCAAACTCCACACAGACATTCGCCCAAGGCTGGAATTGAACTTGGGACCCTAACACTGCGAGGCAGCAGAGCTAACCACTGACCCACCGTGCCACCCATATAGTTTAAGGTCAAATTGTATTTGTGATCCACGTTTGAGGTCCAATGCAAAGTCTTAGTCCACAAAAACGTGTGATTTGAATGTAAGTTGCAGTAGTTTTTGTTTTTGGGAACACCCCTCCAGCAAGATATCTGTGACTTCTGGACAATTTGATGGTATAAGAAATTCTGAGTGAGGTGGGCATGTGTAGTACAAATAGAATTTATACAGATGTGCATTTAGGAAGTTCTGACTAAATAAGCATTTCAATATATTTGCTGGATAAGCAGCAATAAATAAATGAGAAAAATATCACACGTGACAAATTTTCCACACACCGGGAGGAGTTAGCTGAACTGAATGTGAATTCAAAACAACTCCATTTGGTCAAATTCTGGCTCAGTTTTAAAGTTATGTTTTATGCCAGATGTAGACATTAATTCAGATGCACACATTCCACATGAAATAGAAAGAAAGGTGGGCATTGGAAAGGAGGCATTCACTGCTCTGTGCAAATACACAAAGTATATTATTTTAAATTTAGTTCTGAGGCAGGGTCATAGCGGACATGAAACATGAATTCTCTTTCTGTCTCCATGAATACTGCAAGGAGTATTGGTTTTCTTCCGCATTTTCTGTTTTTATTTTGCATTTCTAGCATTTGCAGAATTTTGTTTTTGCATATTCAGTGAAGTGCCTGATTGGCACTTAATTTGATGGACCTTCCCCAAAAATGGGGTGAAGTAAAGCTCTCACCAACTCTGGTGAGACGTCCTTTAGACATTGCCCCAAAAACTTTCATCCTCTGCTGTCTATCTACATGTAGAACAGATTTCTTACAATATTTATATGACCAGAGCCATACAGTCTTTCAGTATGGAAACAGATCCTTCGGTCCAACCAGTCCACACCTACCATGTTCCCAAACTAAACTATTCCCACCTGCTTGCACTTGACCCATATCCCTCCAACCCTTTCCTATTCATGAACTTATCCAAATGGCTTTTAAATGTTGTAACTGTACCTGCATCCACTACTTTCTCTGTGTAGTAAGTACAAAAACTACACAGTTTTTTGTACACAAAAACCACTCTCTGTTTAAAACATGTCCTTTTTAAATCTTTTTCTTTTTACCTTAAAAATATGCCCTCTAGTTTTGAACTAGGGAAAAGACCCCTGTCATTCATCTTATCTATACCCCTCAAACTCCTATGCTCCAGTGAAAAAAGATCCCAGCCTTTCCAGTCTGTTTTTATACCTCAAATCCTCCATTCCTGGCAATATCCTGGTATATCTTTTCTGAACAATCTGCAGTTAATAATATCCTTCCTGTAACAGTGGAACCAGAGCTACACACAGTACTCCAATGGTGACACATTTAAAATAAACAGTTAATATTTAAAATATGTAGTAGCAGAAAGACATACTAAGTGTCAAATGTTCACATGTGGTCGCCTCAAGCAGTAATCACTATTTGCTGAATAAGATGCAACTTTGAAATGTGTTGATATGTTAAATGCATGCCTCACAAGCACAATGGGAAAGAAAGTAGTAATATAACCCAAAAAGAAATGAGGCATCATTTTCCTTTATTCTGTCCTGAGAGAATGTGAAACCTTTTATTTTCTAATCGGAAACCCCTCCTGCCATTCAATTCTGCCAAACAATCTCGACATATAAAAGTATATGATAATTGAAACGTGGTTGACTTTACTAGGTATGGGCAACAAAGGCTGGTTGCTACAAATTAAAGTGAAAATTTACACAAAAACTCTTGAAAACTAAATGATAGCACAGAAAATAGGACTCTCAGGCAAGTGTGTTTTAGGCAATTGCAATCAATTCCTTGGGAAGTTTTGAAGCATATTCTCAAATATCTGTGTGCTTCCATGAAAATAATTGTAGGTTACAAAGTCATTTGTGTTTCAAAGGTCGAGTTGCAGACCGTTAAAATGTTTTGCTCTTTTTCAATGGAGTCAGTTATTTATTGAAAGTGGATATGAAGTGCTCAGCGATGTACATTTGTATGACAAATCTAGCATGATAGTCTATCATTTAGATTTATTATTAGGCTGACACAATGGAGCAATTGTGGCATTTGCACATTTAAATCAAATAATGCAAAGTTCAACTTTACCATGTACAAAATGTATGTAACAGCATGCATGAGAGAATATTGTTATTAAATTAAGTAAGGAATAATCACTAATATTGTGTCGTGTTAGACTATGATCAATTTGTATTATTTTAAGCTGTACATACTGGCTACACAGGCATTCTGGAATCTTGCACTGCCTTCTAAAAAGTGAGGGTCAAGGTCTAATCTGTTTTACCCAACTCCCTGTGCTCTCCAGAACTTTGTAAATGCTTATTGCCTTAGTCTATTAGCCAGGCCTAATGTAGAATTTGCAGCAGAAAAAAAAGGAACATCTTATACTTTTGACATGCCAGTGACTTTGCTCTAAACAACTCTCCTCCCAGCGACTTCATATAACTCTATCACCATAACCTTCTGCTCATTTCTCTCTGCCCTGTACATACATCCACGCTAGCTACATTAACTCGTCCCAGTGGTAGAGAATTCCACATGCACACTACACTTGAAGTAAAAATGTTTATCTAATATTCCTCATTCGATTTAATTTGTGACTTTTTATATTAATAGGCCTGCAGTTTTGGATTCTCTCAGAATTGGAAACATGCCCTCTATTTCAAACTCATCAAACCCCTTCAGAATTTTAAAAACCTCTATTCATAACAAGTAACTTATGTTACTCCAGTTCAAATTATAGTAAGATGCACCAGTAGCAATACAAGACAAGAAATCCAGTCCACTTATCCTTTGAGATTTTTTAAAGTTAGCAATTTAACGATTCTTTTTTCTCTACTTACTTTAATGCCAAACGGATAGCTGTACACTGTTTGGCCAATTTGCATCAGGTTAAACAAATCGGAAACAAATTATTCCTATGTGGGAGAAAAACTGTAACTTTTTTTTAAAAGGATATCAGTGCAACAATTCAGACAATGATACATTTTAATGGTTTTTATTGATACAACTGACTGTGTGGAGTTTGCACATTCTCTCCATGTTTGCGTGGGTTTCCTCCGGGTGTTCCGGTTTCCTCCCACAGTCCAAAGATGCGCAGGTCAGGTGAATTGACCATGGGAAATTGCCCGTAGTGTTAGGTGCATTAGTCAGAGAGAAATGGGACTGGATGGGTTACTCTTCGGAGGGTCGGTGTGGACTAGTTGGGCCGAAGGGCCCGTTTCCACACTGTAGGGAATCTAATCTAATCTAAAAACTATATTCCTCTATAATGATTATAACAAGGTTAACCAGATTGACTTCATAGAATGTGAGTTCCCTGATTGAGACTGTTAATCTGGTCCAATCAGGGAGCCCTGGCTGAGAGATAAAAACAGGAGTGTCAAACAACCTCCCACTTTGAGAGCTGGCTCTTAGAGAGTTGAATTAGTGTCAAGGACTTTCCACATGCAAATAAAGGGTAACAGAATACCTCGGTGGAGTTATTTCATTTCCCACTTCAGGAAAAACAATAGCCATTACAGTTCCACAAAGCAGCAGAACACAACTCCAGCCCACAGTAAGCACAGAAATTCTTATTGTTTCACTTGGACGGTATCCAAAAAGATTTCAGTAAGGTGTTTGACAAGGTTCCTCATGAGAGACTGGTTAGCAAGGTTAGATCATATGGAATAAAGTCAGAACTAGCCATTTGGATGCAGAACTGGCTCGAAGGTAGAAGACAGAGGGTGGTGGTGGAGGGTTGTTTTTCAGACAGGATGCTTGTGACCAGTGGTGTGCCACAAGAATCAGTGCTGGATCCACTGCTTTTTCGTCATTTACATAAATGATTTAGATGTGAACTTAGGAGGTATAGTTAGTAAGTTTGCAGATGACACCAAAATTAGAGGTGTAATAGACAGCAAAGAAGGTTACCTCAGAGTACAACAAGATCTTGATCAGATGGGCCAATGGGCCGAGGAGTGGCAGATAGAATTTAACATAGGTAAATGTGAGCTGCTGCATTTTGGAAAGGCAAATCAGGGCAGGATTTAAACACTTAATGGTAAGGTCCTGGGGAGTGTTCGTGAACAGAGACCTTGGATTGCAAGTTCATATTTCCTTGAAAGTGGATGCACAGGTAGATAGGATAGTGAAGAAGGCATTTGGTATGCTTTCTTTTATTGGTCAGAGCATCAAGAATAGGAGTTGGGAGGTCATGTTGCTGCTGTACAGGACTTTGGTTAGGCTACTTTTAGAATACTGTGTGGAATTCTGGTCTCCTTCCTATCAGAATGATGTTGTGAAACTTAAAAGGGTTCAGAAAAAATTTACAAGAATGTTGCCAGGGTTGGAGAATTTGAGCTACAGGGAGAGGCTGTATAGGTTAAGGCTGTTTTCCCTGGAGTGTCAGATGCTGAGGGGTGACCTGACAGAGGTTTATAAAATCATGATGGGCAGGGATAGGATAAATAGACAAGGTCTTTTTCCCTGGGTTGGGGAGTCTAGAACTAGAGGGTGTAAGTTTAAGGTGAAGGGGATAAAATTTAAAAGGGACTTAAGGGGAAACTTTTTCATGCAGCGGGTAGTACGGGTATGGAATGAGCTGCCAGTAGAACTGGTGGAGGCTGGTACAATTACAACATTTAAAAGGCATCTGGATGGGTATATGAATAGGAAGGGTTTAGAGAGATACGGGCAAGTGCTGGCAAATGGGATTAGATTAGGTTGGGACGTCTGGTCAGCTTGGACAAGTTGGACCAAAAGGTCTGTGTTGCACATTTCTATGACCCTATAACTCTAAATTACTTCGAAATCCCAGTTTCATGCTAACAGTAGAACATTGTCGGTCAAAAAATATAAAAATGCCTGTTTTTCATTAACATTTTGTGAAAAAGTTTACCAAGGTCAACTATAAAGGTAGGTAACACAATGGAGGCTATGTTGGAACATGAATATGACTAATATAGTCTGCTATTGTCATTTAGCGGAAAAAAAATCAGTAGTCATAATCTCCCAGGAATTAAGTTGACTCATTAGCACCTTATGAAGTTACCAAGCAAGCCACTTTAAACCATTGACATTGTATAAGAACAAAAATACACAGATCATTCAACATCAACCAAGGCACTGGACATGACACCCCCAGTCTCATCAACCCTGCAAAGTCCTTAACACCATCAGGTGGAAATGTTTGTATAAATTGGGAAAGCTTTACCAAATACAAGTCATGCAGTATCCTTATGCCAGAAGAATCAAAGAATCGTGCCTTTCAACATATGTCCGAGACTCCTCTATCATCTTCCCTGAATACTCAGTACAAGTGCTAACACTGTGGTCTACATTCAGGAGGGAGTGGCCCTGGAAATCCTTAATCTTGAGTTTTGATCCGATGCCATTTCATAGTATCAGGTCACCTATGGGCAAGGAAAGCTCCTGCTGATTACTGTTTGATCATGTTCACCAGTGAGTTCTTCAGGTATTGGCACACGCTGAGGCCAGCCTTCGTAGTGATTATGAATTATGTTTGTACATGCTGGTTAAAGCTCTGCAGCCAGTCTTCATGCTGGAGAAGGTCTAATATCTTAGTAATGTTGAACAAAGAGCCACTAAAGTCATGGTGACATCATGCTTTACCTCGGAGATCAATTTACCTCGGAGATCAATTTACATACTCATCAAACCCTCCTACAGTTTTCAACGGAAAGTGCTTTCTTCACCTTCTTTGTGGAAATTTAGAATGAAAGTCATCTTCATTTAGATTGAATATAATTTCAAATCCATCGACTTCTCCCAAGTCTATTTATCACAGTTTCAAATGCAGCGCATCTGACAATTTTCACTGCATTGGTAATTTGAAATAGTGTTAAAGCACCGTACCCCAAAGGGGGCTTGGACTCACATTTTCAGGACTTAGGAGCAATTGGCTGAATCTTACCTTTTCTGAAATGTGTCTGTTTCACGGTGGGATCTGCTCTACAAAGCCAAGCAAGATGTCCAGCCATATCTTACCTACCATGGCCCTATGCTATCCCTTTCACTTGATTTTAGCCTCATCCTACCACCCAGCTTTTCTGGAAGAATTTGCCAATCACTGAATACCTGCCAGAAATCCAACATCCTTCTGATCTGTATCACCTGTAAAAGGTTACTGTGCACCCAGACAAGCGTGGAAAACATCCTAATGGCTTACACTCCCTCGCACAAACATCATTCTCTCACCCTAGTCACTATTTAACATAGCAGGCATCACAGTTTACCTGTCCTTAACTACATCCTATCGAAGCAGCCTCTTGAAGTCACAGCTACTCAGCCCCAATACCCACTGTTGACCCACAGCTTGTCAGTGTCCAGCAGGAGGTCATCACATACAGCAAAGCTATTAGATGAGCTTTTATTTTACAGCGAGCAAAAGTGAACACAAACAAAACAAATAGAGGGTGCAGTTTGCTCCTCCAGTGCAATCAAATGCTGGCATGATGATCAATGACTATTGCACAATCCACAATGGTCATCTGCACCCAGCTGCCATCTAGGGAACCAGGAGTCAATTAGATCCTGTCTGCCATGTAGCACCCAACACCGCTGAATTTTGTTGAAAAAGTGAGAGCTTTTTCCTATCCATTATCCTTGTCCATTTCCTCCTTGGAAGAGTGCTCCCATTTCTCCTAACTTCTCAGCATCTAGTTTATTGCCTCGTTGCCTACTCCAGCTATGCAGACCACAGAATGCTAGGATGTTGCATCACATTTTGTCCTGACGACACTGGAGGCTCCTCTCCAGCCCCGACAGGGCAGAACTGCATCATTAACAGCCCTATCGTATGGTCCACCTGAGCTCTGGTTGAAGCATGAACAGCATCGTAACTGTACTCTGCATCAGTCAGGGCTTGTTCAATGGTGTCATGAACCAAAATTGATCTCCTTTGTCTCCCAGAAACTAGGGTTGTGGGGGTCCTGAACTCTCAAATGCATCAGGTACATGCTAGTACTCCAATATTTGGTAGCTGTCAGAGTAGTGGGCATACACTTCAGGAAATGATTACAGTGATCAAATATCACCTGGACATTATTGGAATAAGACCACATCAACAGATGAGTTGAGACTTGGCTGAAGAATATATGATCCTTGACAAGGTGGACACAACTCACCCTTTTAAACTCCTACAGAAACAAACCCTGATTTCCATTATTTCCTCAAAGATAACTTGCTCATTCCAGGTATCATTGTATTAAATTATGTTTGAAATATCTCTATCACATTTACGAAGTTCTTTAAATAAGGAGATCAAACCTGTACAAAATATTTGGGATGTTGTTTCATCAACACCCTATATAAATGAATGTATGTTTCCTCTTGTGGATAGGTTCAGATTTAGGGACACTGTTTTAAAATTTGGTATCACCCTTAAAGTCAGAGATATGCAATTTTTTTTTTAAAAGAGGATTGTCCTATCACCTAGTAGATGGTGGGGGGCAGGACCATTGAGTATTTTTGAGGCTGAGGTCAACATATCCTTGGTAGTCGAGGGAGTCAAAGGTTATTAGCGATGGATGGGATTATGGAATTCAAAATGCAAACAGGTCAGCTACGAACTCGAATGGTGAAGCAGGCTTGAGCCAAATGGTCTACTTCTGCTCCAAAATTATATGTTCTTACGCAACTGCGTTCCTTCACAAGACTTGCTCAAGGACTGTAAAGGATTAACAATTATTTACTCAAACATTGCTTCTTTAATTTGAGAGTCACAGTCACGTCTGTTGGAACTATATCTGGAGCAGCCGCAAAACATTCTGGATTAAAAGATAAGTGAAACTGTAGAATTACCTAATGTCACATCTGACAGTGGCTTTGGGTCACCATGCAGAGATGATGGATTATCTGTGCACTCAATCAAAAGTAGGACATAATTTTCATGTTTCAGCACTGCTGAAGAATTTTCTAAACGTTGTAAAAACAATGACTGCAGATGCTGGAAACCAGATTCTGGATTAGTGGTGCTGGAAGAGCACAGCAGTTCAGGCAGCATCCAAGGAGCAGCGAAATCGACGTTTCGGGCAAAAGCCCTTCATCAGGAATAAGGGCAGTGAGCCGGGAGCGTGGAGAGATAAGCTAGAG
>NC_057715.1:20563341-20626250 GCF_004010195.1 Chiloscyllium plagiosum
CTTGGATAGAGGTGAGGGAGGAGGTGTGGGCGCAGGTTTTATAGTTCCTGCGGTGGCAGGGGAAGGTGCCAGGATGGGAGGGTAGGTTGTAGGGGGGCGTGGACCTGACCAGGTAGTCACGGAGGGAACAGTCTTTGCGGAAGGCGGAAAGGAGTGAGGGGGGGAAATATATCCCTGGTACCTGCCTATCTCCTTTTCCACCTATCCACTCCACTCTCTCCTCCCTGACCTACCACCTTCATCCCCTCCCCCACTCACCTATTGTACTCTATGCTACTTCCTCCCCACCCCCACCCTCCTCTAGCTTATCTCTCCATGCTTCAGGCTCTCTGCCTTTATTCCTGATGAAGGGCTTTTGCCCAAAATGTCGATTTCGCTGCTCCTTGGATGCTGCCTGAACTGCTGTGCTCTTCCAGCACCACTAATCCAGAATTTTCTAAACGTGTAGAGTGTTTGTAATCCCCATACTTCTTAGACAAACATATCAAGTCCATTTATGCTACGAAATTAAACTCGTGTGACCATCCATTAAAGCTAAAGTTCTGCAACTTGCATCACTTGATCAATATATAGTGCTTCTTCATTAGCACTGCCAGTCACACAAATTGGCCTAACTTTAAGAACATGTGTAGAGTTCTACTCTCGCTGATTTGGAGAGAGGAATCTTAACATATTGCATCAAGAACTGAAAAGTCAGCTTTTATGGATCTACTTCAGTAAAAAACAAAACTCAGTCTGATTCTAACCTCATTGGGTTTACTCTCTGGATGTGTCTGCTGCCAGGTTAACTCTGAAGAAGAAAAGAGTCTCATCGTCCTGACTGGAGAAGGCTCATAATGCTGAGTAAAATGTTTGGAAAGGTTGAGCATGCTCCTCACTAAAGATTGCCTAATTTTCTTGGTATACAGCATCAATAGGCAGAGAGAGTTGCGGAAAATCTTTACACTGTGTTGTCCAATCTTCTTTTGACAGAAATTCATCTTCCTGGAGATGCTGAGGTAAAGCCTTTCACAATGGAATGTAATCACCTTAATGGAATATAGTTATTATCTTGACTTAGATTGTCTTTGATCTAGGCAGCAACATGTAGTAGACTATTGCAGAAGACTTAGTTGGGGCACAGACTTGTTCATTCAAGAGGATTTATTCTGATTCTGCAATACATACACAGGGCCTTTTAAATGCGAACATTACAGGTAAATGCTGTTCTTGAACAACCAGTAGCTAGATCGGTATAGCCACTCAGACCCTGGATCTTGATAGCAGGAAATATACAGTGTGAAGCTATTATCAACTGCCAGGAATCAAAGTCATGGTTGCTCCTGAACGAGGGAACCAAAAGTTATCAAGGTTTTTGATTTCCAATAAGCGAAGACCATCTGGTCATCTTGCATTCTCAAACTGACCTCCACTTGACTTATATGACTTCAAGTCAAGATTAGAATAGTGCTGGTCAGGCAGCCCTACATATGTATTGCAGAATCAGAATAAATCCTCTTGAATGAACAAGTCTTTGCCCCAGAGAGATAAATGGGAGGGGGGTGGGGCTTGGGGGCAAGTTAGCTGACAGGGTGGGGCATTTACCTCTCCACTCTGGAGGCTCCCAGCCTCCTTCGTGATGAAAGGCTTTTGCCCGAAATGTCAATTTTCCTGCTCCTCAGATGCTGTCTGACCTGCTGTGCTTTTCCAGCACTATTCTAATCTTGATTCTAATTTCCAACATCTGCAGTACCCACTTTCGCCTTCTTTGACTTCAATATCATCTGCTTCTTTGTGTTTAGGCTAGGAGATTATACAAAAAAGTGGCAGTTGGAATATAATGTGGGAAAGTGTCAGGTTATGCATTTTGGTAGGAAGAACAGAGGTGTAGGCTGTTTCCTAAATGAGAAATGACTTTGGAATTCTGAAACACAAAGAGACTTATTTTTCTGAGTTCAGGATTTTCTTAATGTTAACATGCAGATGGAGTTTCAGTTAGGAAGGCAAATACAATGTGAGCTAGAAGACTTCTTTTACTGGTCAGAGTATTGAGTATAGGAGTTGGGAGGTCATGTTATGGCTGTACAGGACATTGGTTAGGCCATTGTTGGAATATTGTGTGCAATTCTGGTCTCCTTCCTATTGGAAAGATGTTGTGATACTTGAAAGGGTTCAGAAAAGATTTACAAGGATGTTGCCAGGGTTGGTGGATTTGAGCAACAGGGAGAGGCTGAACAGGCTGGGGCTGTTTTCCCTGGAGTGTCGGAGGCTGAGGGGTGATCTTGAAGAGGTTGACAAAATTATGAGGGGCATGGATAGGATAAATAGACAAAGTCTTTTCCCTGGGGTCGGGGAGTCCAGAACTAGAGGGCATAGGTTTAGGGTGAGAGGGGAAAAGATATGAGAGACCTAGGAGGCAACCTTTTCACACAGAGGGTGGTACGTGTTTGGAATGAGCTGCTAGGGGAAGTGGTGGAGGCTGGTACAATTGCAACATTTAAGAGCATTTGGATGGGTATATGAATAGGAAGGGTTTGGAGGGATATGAGCCGGGTGCTGGCAGGTGGGACGAGATTGGGTTGAGATATCTGATCGGCATGGATGGGTTGGACTGAAAGGTCTGTTTCGATACTGTACATCTCTATGACTCTATGACAAGAGCATGGGTTTACTGCTGAAGCTGTTCAGACTGCATTTTGAACATTGTAAGCAGTTTTGGGCCCCATATCGAAGGAAGAATGTGTTGGGCCTGCAGACGCCCCAAAAGAGGTTTATAAGAACAATCCCAGGGAAGAAGGGCTTGTTATGTGAGGAACAGCTGAGGACTCTGGCTCTATATTTAGCAGAATGAGAAGTGATCTGGTTGAATTTTACAGAATACTAAGAGGCCCAGGTAGAATGGACATGGAGAAGATATTTCTTTGAGTAGAAGAGACTAAGACCCAAAAGCACAGCCTCAAAGTGATGAGATAACCCTTTAGAACTGAGAGGAGGAGGAATTTCTTCAGCCTAAGGGTGGTGAATTTGTGGAAGTAGTTTCCGCAGAGTGCTGTGGAGGCCAAGTCATATCAGTGCATTTAAGACAGAGATAACTAGGTGCTTGATTGGTAAGGGGATCACATATTAGCCATGATTGAATAGCAGAGCAGACTCAATAAGTCGAATGGACTAATTCTGCTCCTCTATCTTACTGTCTTAATTTGTTGAATTCTCCAGTGCGATTTTTTTTTTAAACACAATCTACTATTTCAAAATTATTAAAGTAAATGTCACCACAATGAAGACATTGACCATCCTCTGTGAGACAATCCTTTTGACTGTGGCGCTCCCCTGAATCTAACATAGCACTTCAAAATGGCAGATTCTAATTTTCAGTAGATTTATTCTTGGCAGGGTTGGCATCTTTTGGCTAAACGCCATGTTTGGACTTAGGTTAATGTTGGAATAGTGCTTGTCCTACCTTGTATGGTGCCTCATCTGTTTACAGGTCTTTACTCCGACTACAACAAATCAAGCATCACACCATCAAAAGTTCCAAAGAACCCAACTCTCAATGCTATATCTTCGCATGAATTAGTCACACCAAATAAATCTTCAATTGAGTCTGTTGAGAATATTAGCCAGACTAAACATGCACAGCAATAAAATTCTTGGGGCTGAAATATACATTGGAGTCTTTTAGATCTGCTGAAGACCTATGCTCCCGAAATACCAAACACTTCACCAAACCTTTCCAGTTGATCAACAACACTGGCTTCAATACAATAAAGTGGAAAATGGAGTATGTTCTGTTCACAAAAAGCAGGATAAGTCCAATCATCAGTAACTACTGCATCAGCCTTCTCTTGATCATCAGTAAAGTGATATAAGGTTTTAGTAATACTGACATCAAGCTGTGCATGCACAGTGTCATGAAGGTGTGGGTGTGCTGTACCTTTAAGAGAGTTAAAAGCTAGCAGTAACAGCACCAAGTGTTCTCAATAAGGTACACTGTAACATGTGTTCCAGCTACTGGGGTAGCTGGGATGGCTGGTTGTCTGGAACTGACAAAACAGATTTGAATTAGGCCAATCAGTTTAAATTATACTCCAAATATACCAAATTCCAATCCAGTTTGAATTTAGTATATTGACAATCTTAAAAGCCAATGACACAATCCAATGCTTTAGGGGTATAAGACCAGAGAAAATTGAACTGTTGGGAGGAGAACTGTTAAGCCACCAGCATGTTAAAAGATTGCCTGAAAAATAGCTCTCTTAAAGGAACCTTTATCAATCAGTAACCTGTGAAGTAGAATCTCTAAGAAAAAGAAAACAAGACAGAAATACAGAGGAGAACTGAAAACTGCCTTTTATTGAGATAAGAAGTTTTGTTTTGTAAATCTTAATTTAGAGTTTTATCAGACTAGCATTGTAAAAGGGGAAGGTAAAAGACAGATTAGAGGAAGGAGTTGTTAACAGTTGTTAGTGAATTATTCTCTGTTATACTTCAAGAAATAAAGTTGTTAATTTTTACTTGAAATAGTTCTTGGCCTCTCAAATTTTCACAGATTACTGCACAGGATATTTTTTTTCTGTGTTGCTGCTTTAAATTAAGCAGGAGTGTTTACCCTACGCTGTAACAGTTTGGGAGCTCATCCAGGATGTTGTGCTAACTCACCTACTCTATTTTGATCGATGGGCACGGACATTGAAAATAACTAAGACCTTTGAGGCGCTAAGTGAGATTATTCTGCTGGAGGAGTTTAAAAACTCACTTCCAGAGATGGTAAGAATTCACGTGGAGGAACAGAAAGTTCAGGAAGTGAGAAGGGCAGCAGAATTAGCAGATGAGTACATGTTGATGCATTAGACGAAATTCCGGCCAGAATTTTGTCCTGTGAGGGATAGAAGTTGGGCGAAGGGGAGATCCTACACTACTAAACTGAGAGTGGGGAGCACTGGTAAGAATTTACCACAGGATAAAAAAGAAGCCCAAGAAGATGGAAAGGATGTGAAAGGCCTCAGGTGTTTCCACTGTGGTAAAGTGGAACATGTAAAATCACAGTGCTGGTGGTTAAAGAAAGGGCACTGTGAGAAACGATGTGGTAAAAGAAGATTAGTGAAGGTAATAAAGGAAACCCCAACAAGAGCTGAGGAGTTGCAGGAGAGTGCACAGCCTAGGCAGGAGCTGGGTATGGAGTTAGTACCTTATCTCTACAAGTAATTCGCCTCTGTGGGGAAAGTTTACTCAGAAAGGACAGGGGGAGAAGGACAAAAAGTTGTAATTTTGAGAGATACAGGATCTAACCAGTCGCTGATCGTAAGGGATGAGCGGCTACGCACTATGTATTAGCCGCAAGTGTGGTAATTTGTGGGATAGATGGACAGGCATTTAGCGTACTCCTAATTAAGGTTGGAGTGCTAACTCAAGGCTGGGAAAGTTGAAGTGGGAGTGATCGACAGAGTGTCAGTTCCAGGAATTCAGTTTGTTCTTGGGAATGATTTGGCAGGATTCAAGGTAGGAGTAACACCCCTTGTTATGGAGAAGTCCAAGGAAGACCAAGAAACTGAGGAGGTAAAACAGAAATATCCTGGTATTTTCCCAGATTGTGTGGTAAGCAGATCCCACTACCATAAGTCACAACAGAAAGCGAAACGTAAAGAGAAAGATTAAGGAGTTGAGGTTCAGTTAGCGGATACCCTGTTTGAGGTAATGGTGCAGGAAAAACCTGAACAGGCAGGGGGGTCAGACAGAAGTCAGACAGGGGGAAGACTAAGCGACTTGCAACAGCAAGACAAGATGATAAAAGATATAGATATGGATGTGTACTCTGAAAAGGAGGCAGAGAATATTCTGGAGGGTTATTATCTGAAAGATAGAATCCTAAGATGGAAATCGCAGGTTAGTGCAGAGGAGAAATGGGCCGAAGTGCACCAGATTGTGTTGCTGGTAGCATACAGACAGGAGGTGTTATGGGTATCACATGAACTACCTGTAGGAGGTCACCTAGGGGTATGAAGGACTCAGGCTAAGATACAAAAACATTTTTATTGGCCTGGAATACGCAAGGATGTGGTTAATCTTTGCTGTATGTGTCATACTTGCCAAATGGTAGGTAAGTCACTGGCGGTAATAATACCAGCATCCTTATTGCTAATTCCCACATTTGAAAAACCTTTCATGTGGGTTATAATTGATTGTGTAGGTCCCCTCCTGAGAACTAAATGTGGGAACCAGTACTTATTAACCATAATGGATGTGTCTAAAAGATTTCCAGAGGCAATTCCATTACAAAGTATCAAGGCAAAAAGGGTAGGAGAGGAGTTAGTAGCTTTCTTCACATGGTATGGGCTACCCAGAGAGATTCAGTTGGACCAAGAGTCAAGTTTTACTGCTCGGCTGTTTAAGGAGGTTATGGACAGCTTTGGTGTGCAGCACTTTAAATCCAGTGTATACCATCCTGAATCCCAGCGAGCTTTAGAAAGTTGGCATCAGACCTTGAAGACCATGTTGAGAGCATACTGTCAGGATTACCCGAATGATTGGGATAAAGATATCCCATTAATATTGTTTGCCATTAGAGATGCCCCAAATGAATCTACTCAGTTCACTCCCTTCAAGTTAATATTTGGTCATGAAGTGAGAGGCCCTTTGAAATTAATTAAAGAAAAATTGACCGTATCAAAGTCGGAGATCTTTATGTATTGGAGGCGAGGGAGAGATTAAATCAAGAGGGCGAGTTAGCTAAACAGCATCTAAAGAGGGCACAGTATAGAATGAAGCAGGTGGCAGATAAAACCTCAGAGTCTCTGACATTTTCCTGAGGGGACGACATGTTAGGACTGTTACCAGCGATAGGAATTCCCTTCAAAGCCAGGTTTAGTGGTTCCAATCAAATTGAGAAAAAGTTGAGTCAGGTGAACTATCTAGTAAAGATGCGAGATAGGAAAAAAAAGATATCGAGTATGTCATGTGAATATGTTGAAACCGTATTATACTCGAGGGAAAGGACTGGAGAAATGGGTGTTAGTTAATGTCCCGAAGAGTGAGGAATCAAACCCAGCTGATATGGATTTTGATGTGCCTCAACATAGATGAAAAAATGAAAAGGTCCTTGAGGAGTGGGATAGGTTAGTAAGCTATCTGTCTCAGGAGCATAAAATGCAGTTGAAAGATTTGTTACTGCAGTACAAGGACATATGTAAGAATCAAATGGGTAGGAGTAATGCTATTGTACATGAAGTAGAAGTAGGGAGTACTGCTCCAATAAAAAAAACCCTATCGACTTAATCCTTTCAAAATCAGACAGGTCCAGATGGAGGCAAAAGCGAGGACTGCAGATGCTGGAAATCAGAGTCTTGATTAGAGTGGTGCTGGAAAAGCACAGTCAGTCAGGCAGGATCCGAGGAGCAGGAAAATCGATATTTTGGGCAAAAGCCCTTCATCAGGACTGAAGGCCTGAAGTCCATGTATGTAGACATGGACTGCTTCAGTATCGAGGGAGTTGTGAATGGAACTGAACGCTTTGCAATCTCAAGGAATATCACAATTTCTGACTTCATGATGGTGGGAAGGTCATTGATGAAACAGTCCGAAAGTGGTACACCTACAAAAAAAATGAATAAGAGCCATGTTTTAAATATCTTTGATCAATAATAAGTACCCTATTTGAGAAACTATTAGAGATTTAAATAAATCAGGGGAACATACAGCCCAGACATGGAAAATTGAGTTGAGAAAATGTTCCGAGGCTGGGAAAATAAGTGGGAGTGTTAAAATGCATTCAACTGATCAAAAATAATCTATTGCACCTTTTGTGGTAAGCAATGCAAAATATTTTATTTTGAAATGTAAAATGGTTCTTTGAATTACAGTTTAGTTCTAAAAGCAACATGATGCCAATTTTATCTTCATTGTGAAATACTGTTGAAAGCCTAGATTACATTAAAGGATATTGCTCAACTTGCATTCAAGATATAGAGTGATTGTTTGTAGCAGATGGGATTACTATGATGTAGGCGAATACGAGGCACTGAAAAGCACTCCTGAATGGTAATTTAAAGTAATGCCTCGAGATGTACTTCCAGCAACAACACAAACTACAGAAATCTTTTATACATTATTCATAGCTGTTACATTTTACATTTCATGAGTTACTTAGGTCTGCCATTAGTAACTGGACTGACTGTGGTCCATTCAAATGGCGATCTTATGTTGAAAGGAAGTAATTCCCTTTAGGAAATAGGTATTTGAAATAAAACAATTAATATAATGCAGAATGAAAAAGGGCATATATGGTTTTCAGATATAAAAGCAATGGACACAAATACAGAAAGAGAAATGGAAGTCAGTTAACATTAAGTGAGTTTTAGAAGAGCAGATTTTTTTTCTCACTTGAAAGACCTATGATTATGGGATCCTGCAGCAGTTCGAGCTTTTGTGAATTTATCCTGTAGCAAAAACAAGACTATGGATTTCCTCCATACTGCAGCTAAGACAGACCCAATTATAAGTTATTTTCTTTCCAGATGGAAAAAAAAACACATTAATAATTAGCTTACATAATTAAATATCCAAAAACGCAGCATGAATTCAGTGCTGCTTAAGCAAACATACTGTGGTGAGCTCACCTCCACAGCATAGGTGAGAAGTAAACAACAGGAATTAGAAAGAAAAATCACTGTCATAAGGAGATCTGCATCCAATTAATCCTTACCTTGTATGAATTGAATGCAATGGAACAGAAAAGATTTGCGGACAAAACAAAACGTTGCCAAGCGATTGCATTAGAAATATTATTGAAGCAACACTGTGAAGTAAGAAATGTATCTATTCTTGTGCCACCTTTAATAACCTCAAGATCACCTAAAAGCTTTACATCTGATACAAAACTTCTGTAAAAAAAATGTTGTCACTTATTGTACTGTAGGCAATGTGACAGTCACAATTGCACACAGCAGGCTCCGACAAAAAGCAATGTGGCAATGATCAGATTTAGTCATGTTTCGATGAGTGATAAATATTGGCTTGAATACTGAGCAGGACTCTTTGGAATAGTGACATTAGATCTTTTATGAGAAGCGAGATGAGAGCTTATTTATTGTCTCATCTGAATGGCAGCCCTTAAAGCACAGAATAAGATTTTTATGCTTAACTCTTTTAGGTGTGAAACTTTAACCTACAGCTTTTTGACTCAAATGTCGGAGTGCTCACCACAAACAACAACTGAGAATATAATTATACAACGCTTTAAAGGGTTATTATTGTTGTATTTTTGCTCCAATATTTTTATTGCAACAGTATTTGCGGATAATATATCTGAAGAGTTGTCTGAAATGAGCCAAAGGGGACCTGAGCAAATAACAAATAGGTTGCCTACTTCACAATCCATCCAATATTGTTTTCCATTAAAGTCAATGGAAAATAAACAATGACGACAACTTATATTTGCATGGGGCCTTTGATGTAATAAAACTTCCGAAGGCACTTCACAATAGTGTAATAAAGAAAACAAAAATTGATACAAAATGATATAAAATGATTTGGACAGATGGCCAAAAGCTTTCTCGGAGAGGGACGTTTTAAGGAGAGTCTTAACGAAAGAAAGATGGGTAGAGAGTCAGAAAGCTTTAGGGAGTCTGTGGTGGAATGATTAAAATTA
Source organism: Chiloscyllium plagiosum (assembly GCF_004010195.1). NCBI lineage: Eukaryota > Metazoa > Chordata > Chondrichthyes > Orectolobiformes > Hemiscylliidae > Chiloscyllium > Chiloscyllium plagiosum. The sequence goes on from NC_057715.1 coordinate 20,572,964, forward strand.
GAATTGCTCAAGATGGCAGGAACGGGTGAGCAAAGATATCTCACACCATTATGGGGCTGAAGAATATTAAATAGATAGTAAGAAGTTGAATTAGCTTTTTGGCTGCATGTACTCAAATGAATACTGTGAAAAGTTTATAAGTTGACACTTACTGCACTATCTTAGGTACAACTGTACCTAGGTACAATCCTCAGTTACAGAAAAGAGAAATTAAGAAAAGAAAGTTACATTGCAGCTTTCCACAGTATAACCAAAGGTCAGAAATAAAACAAAAAACAAATTTAAAAAGACAAACATCACGGTCTTTCTCCAAAGGCTCTCCACAACAGAACAGCGCAGGGGGGGCACCGTGTGGTTTGACCACTAGCTGTCACCATACGCTGCGCTGGACAACTATACCCGCTCCTGTACCGGGCCACATCCCCCATGTACCCGCACCAGGTCCCTACCCCGCTCCTGTACCGGGCCACATCCCCCATGCTCCCGCACCAGGTCCCTACCCCGCTCCACACTGAGCCACATCCCCCATGTACCCGCACCAGGTCCCTACCCCGCTCCACACTGAGCCACATCCCCCATGTACCCGCACCAGGTCCCTATCCCGCTCCTGTACCGGGCCACATCCCCCATGTACCCGCACCAGGTCCCTACCCCGCTCCTGTACCGGGCCACATCCCCCATGCTCCCGCACCAGGTCCCTACCCCGCTCTGCAATGGGCCACTCGTTGTTGGCATTTCCACATCGCGTCACTGGTGGCTGGTGTCCCCACCTTGGAGGCCGGGAGTTGAAAGCTGGAACCAGTTTTCCGGGGCTGAGAGAAAGGAAAGAGAGGAGAAGAGCGATTTAAAAACAGAAAAGAAGAGAATGTCTGGACGTAGTGGAGGAGCTCTGGCTGGAGTGTCCTACTCTGCCGCTATCTTACCGGATAAGGCCAGAGCGAAGATATGAATATAAGATAAGAATTTTTAGAATAAGGCATCACTTGACAGGGAAACAATGTAAAGTAGCGAGCAGAAGGGTGTTAGTCAAACAGAACGTTTTGCAATGAAGGATATTGGAAGAGGTACAGGGCTGTTTAATTGTCTATTGCAAATGTTGTGGGACAGTCTCATCCCCTGGTGTCTAAAGATATGAGAGAACTGAGTTACAGTCATTAACACAGGGTCCCTTAGCATTTCTATATGTTCAACTGAGTTACCTAATTAAGCTTCCTCGCACAGTCCTCAGCAGTTGCCTGCTAGTCCAGCAAGGTTATCTGAATTTACTATTTTCAGAAGGAAATGGAACGAAGATGCAAGATTAATATAGGATGAATCTGAAGCAGTTTTAAAGGCATTGTGATTGGTTGCCTGAAGAAGACTTGCCGGGACTGGAAGTACAATGATTGTAGTTATTGGAAGTCAATGCAACATTAGTTCATCTCTACAGGAGTTCCTAACAGCGGTGTACTAGGCCTAATTATTCTCAGCTTATTCATCAATGATCTTCCTACCACAATAATTTTAGAAGCAAGGATGCTCATCAATGATTGCACAAGACTCCTCAGATACTAAAACAGTCCTTGCCGAAAAGTAGCAAGACCCAGATAATATCTAGACATGTGCTGATAAATGGGGAGGTACATTTGTTCTTCACAAGTACCAACAATGACCATCTCCAGCAAGAGACAATCTCATCAATGTCCCTTACATTCAATGGCAATCACATCAACAAATCTAGAGTTTAACTATTGACCAGAAACTGAATTGGACCAGCCATATAAATACTATGGATACAGGAGAAGGTCTGGGTCTGAGAATTCCATGTGAAATGTCTACATATGAACATATAAATTAGAAGCTGGAGTGGACTATTTAGCCCCTCTAGCCTACTCCTCCATTCAATAAGATAATTGCTGATCTGATATCTCTACATGACTTCAGGATGCATTGCAGCAACTTTCTTTGAAAGTACCTTCCAAACCCATGACCTTTGCCTCCTTGAAAGACAAGAGCAGCAGATACATGGGAGCACTACCACCAACAAGGTCCCTTCCAAGAAACATATCAACCTGACTTGGAAATCTGAGTCAACATTCCTGCACCATTATTTGGTCAAAATTGTGGAACTTCCTTTCTAATTGAACTGTGGGCATCCTTACAGCCCAAGAACTGAAACAGTTCTAGAAAGAAACTCAATATCACCTTCTCAAGGGCAATTCGGGGTGGACATTAAGTGCTGGCTAAGCCAGTGATGCCCATATTCCATTAATAAATAAAAACTGGAAATCCAAATGAAGATTATTCTAACTTGTGTGCACAGATGTGAAATATCTCTTTATTTAGGCCATCATGTGGCGTGACGTATAATTGCTGTCTCGTCTGATAATTGCTGTCTCGTCTGATGTGTATTGTCTGTCTTGAAAACGGACCTTTTTTGATTTTATTTTCTTATTTGAATCAGCAGAAATTTGTACATTAGTCAGGCATTAAACCTTGATTTGTCCAGACATTGATCTTTAGTTCTTTTCGTTAAGCTATTGTCTTTTCCACAAAAACCTCTGAAATATCCAGCAGCGTCCAACATTCTATTACTGGAGGTATGATTTTTTGTATGAATCAATCTACACCCCATATCCCTCAGCAACTTTAAATAACAAAAATATTTTAAAGTTACGCTAATCCAGTGTCCATTGCCATTTGTGGAAGAGAGTTTTAAAGTTCTACCGTCTGTTCTTTGCAATTTTTAAGAATTTCAATTCAAATCTGACTCCAATTTGAATATTATTTCCCTAATCGTGTTCACCAACCAATGAAAATAGGACAGCTAGAGATAAACAAGGTATCTTGAATACATCGATGAAATCACCTTTAAACTTCTAAATTCTGGAGAATATAGGAATTGCTGCTCATAATTAACTCCTAGAATATAGATAACATTCTGATAAGCTTGAACTGTACAATTTCCAAGGCATAATATCTTTGTGAAGATGTGCTGTCAATAACTGCTCACAGTTTAATTTGAAATTTAAATATTTTGATCTTAAAAGTAGATTTTTATCAAAATTGCACCAACTACCCTTTCCTTTTGTGACACAGTAGTTTAAAATCATGAATTGTAGCAATGCTGCAGATAAGAATCATTTGAAACTTGGAAAAAGACAAAAATCTCATTTGTCCATTTGGTCGTATAGTATAATAGGGGCATTCGCATCAAAGTTGTTAGCTTTGCTCTAAGGTAATTGCAAAATTTTACAAAATTTGGAAATCTGAAAATTGAGATGGCTGCGATGGAGTCGGCAGCGTTTGGGCTCCTGTGTCTGGGCTTGTCCTGTAAGTCTGCATTTTTCTTTCTTTTTCCTTGTTCGCGTTCTTTTTCTCTCAAACTTATCTGAGAAAGAGAGCTGTTCGACAGGAGGCGGCTTTGATGGGCTCCAGAGCGCCAGCATCTTCAGAGTCAGTCGCTCGGCTTGTGAAACCTGGAGCGGGACTTCTACTTCTGGCCAGAGTGGGAACCGGGCAGTCGCTTGGCATGGGCTGGGAAGCCTGGAGCGGGACTCTGGCAGCAGCGCGCTGTAACAAGCAGGGAAGGAAAAGTTGAACTCTCCTGAAGTAATCTTTTGTCACTTTTGTTCTAAGTTAATGTGAATGGTGTCTATGAATGGGCGATCGTACACTCTTTACACTGCATTTTATCTTGAATAGGCGTCGCAATTAAAGATATTCTAAACCTAAAATAAAGAAAGGAAAACACCTAGTAGTTGTGGAGAAAGAAACTAGAGCTAATGTTTCCACTTTATACGGGCAATAAGTTTATACAGGCAAACAGCACAATCCTTCTCAATAGGTTTAATAAAAGGGTCACGGTTAAACTGGAGAGATTAGCATACTACATGTTCAGAGACAGATGGATCAGAGTAAAATCAGTAAAAGTTAGTTGAGGATAGACCCTCGACAGTCAGCAAGTTTAATCTCCCAGTTCTGATGAAGTGTCACTGACCTATAATGTTAACGTGTATGTGTATCTCTCTCACTGTACAGATGTTGGATGACCTACAGTGTGTTCTCAATGTTTTCTGTTTCTATTGAGTTTTACTCATGGTCTAATGGGTTTATATGCATTCAAAGGTGTTAATGATGCGGACTAACATGTCAATGCAAGGTGCTAATTTTAATGATAGTTAAATTATTCTTGCAAGTTACTAATTTCAATTATGGTTTAGTGCACCAATGAGTCTTAGAGATGTTAATTTCACTATGCACCAGGGTCATTTTTAAAATTTCATTGTGTATGTTCAAATATCACTGATTGTCTTGTGGCTTTATTATTTGATTGTCCAGTGATTGTCATATGTTAAGAAGGTAATTTCATTTGTTGCCCAGAAGATCAAGGTGTAAATGAAATTTAGACTGAAATTTAATTTCTTTATTTGGGGAATAGGAAGGTTGAGGGGTAACCTGATTGATTGTTTAAGACTATGATTTTTTTGTGGGATAAACATATAGAAGGTCTTTCCATTTGTTTTGCCTTTTTTTGCACCAATGAATACCAGTCCATCTGATTTTTGTTTTGTGACATCTTTGTTATTTAATCTTACCTTTTGAGCTATCCAAGACCTTTTTTTTTAATTCATACCCTTACTTCCTTTCAGTATCATAGAGACCATCACATTTCTATGTTCCTTGACTTCTGAAGACAATACATTCGCCGCAAAATATTTTTCTCCTGTCAGATGTCAGACCTACTGGGATTATGGACTTGCTAATCAACCAAAGTTAAGGGTTTTAAATGTCAGATAATCATGAATAAATCCACAAGGAGCTTCTGAAGAAGATTTTGAACAGATCTAAAAACTCAATACTGGGTATCCACGAGACATTGTGGGCCATCAGTACCAGCAGAATAGTACTCCAACACAATTTGAAACCTCATTGTCTGGCATATTCTCTATTCAACCATCAACTCTTGGGATGAATGCTAGTTCAATGGAGAGTGCAGGAGGTCATCCCAGGAACAGTATCAGGCATATCTAAAAATGAGGTGTCAACCTTGTGAAGTTTCAAAACAGGGCTGCTTGCATGCCAAACAGTATAAGCAGTGAGTGATAGATAGAGCTAAGTGATTCCACATCCAAAAGATCAAATCTGAGCTCAGATGTCCTGCCACAACCAGGAGTGAATGAGGAAGTGCCACCCATTTCAATGCTGGGGAAGCCCAACAAATCAGTTATGTCATTGTCTCAGATTTCTCGTTAGCCCACATTGTTCAAACACTTAAAAGATTCTGCCCTTAATACCAAATTATTTTCAAGACATTATAAGAGATAACATGCTGCTGTTGCCTTATGGACCCATGCTCTAATTCCGTGTCATCTAATAACACAATGATGTAGCTCCTTTCACAAATGTATAATAGCAATTCTTGGATTAAAGACAGAATTCACTCTTCTCTGTTGGAGGCTCATGTGGAACATGAACATAAGCATGGATCAATTTGACTGAATTGTCTTTTCCATGGTTTAAATTTGATGGAATTCTATGGATTCAGGTTATTTCTATTCAAATACTTTGAAAGTTTAATATCGTGCCCCAAAATTGTAAACACAATTATTAATGCTGAATTATTTACCAAAGCCAAAAACTGCAAAGGGAATTAATAAGAATCCATAACTAATTCTGGGCCACTGTTGGTAAATCACAATAATTAAAATTAGAATTAGGTTTATATAATTAGAATTAGGTCCCCCAGGTTTTACCTTACAGTTTTGGTCAGGTTTCTTTGTTACGATAATGGCAGATTATAGCAAAAGCATCAGTCAGAATAGCAGATCATGATTGGACTATTCATTCTATTCTTTTAAAAGGTCACAAATGATCATCATGAATGCTGTTCCTTACAGTGAGATTCATCCATCACAAATGGATTGGAAAATTTAATGCCTTTACACTGGTTCAGTAACCAGAGGCAGGTCACAAAGAATTCTTTCATTCCTAGTCGTCAACTTGTGAGATGAAGCCATTTGCAAAACTCTAATGTAAGTGGGTGAGTTAGGAGTTCATTTATAAACAGATAATTTGCTTCCAAGTCACACACTACTTATGAAAATACAGGAGATAGCACAATGATGTTAATATCTAATACTTAGACATGGTGTGCAAATAACAATGTCATACTAATGTAAGCTTTCTTAATGGATTTGATGATAAATGCAACATTTGGTACTGAGCCAAGAACCAATTAAAGTCACAAGTTTAGCAGTTAAACTGAGTCAACCAGGGTGAGAATTAGGGCTCTACAACTGATGTCAACACTCCTGGGCAACAAAGTGGTAAGTTAACATGGGTCTTTGTGGCTTGACATCATCCTAATGACCCGAAGTTTGAAATGCCCGGCTTTTAACATGTCCAGTATCAGACCTACCCATGTTCCCCCACAGCTAAATAGTTCAGCAGCATTTATGCTCACATTTAATTCATAAGGAACAACCACTTGAGTGTGATGTTTGATGAATTACCCCATAAGACCCTTGAAATTATACCTTGACTTAAGTTAATATTGTGGGAATGGAAAGAGCAAATAGAAGAGCTAACTCATTTTAATTTTACAATATTACCTTACCACTTCTAAAAGGTAAGCTTCCTGCAATTATTAGAAGGAAAAGCTGAATTATCTGAAATAGTAAAATTGCCTTCAATAAGATGAATATTTTGAGAGCTGACTCACATTTATCTTGCTAAAGCAATGCCTTTCCTCAAGTTTCTCTCAACTTTTTCATAGATTTACCCAACAATGTTTTGCCTTGCTGTATGGAGAAAAAGATCAGAGGGAAATATTGCAAAGCAATACATTTTTTTTGCTAACATAGAAATCCTTAAATAAAATAGCACAAATCATCAGAGACAATGCTTTAGGGCACTCTGTTAAATCAGATTTAAATTGGTTGTCATTGCTGGATAATGCATATTTTTATTTTGTTTAAAATAGAATCTGACTCAGCAGATGGCTTTGCAAATTGGTACACATGGCGATCAATGAAATCAGATTCATAACGTGGAAAGTATATTGTAAGTTTCTGAAATTTAGAATTAAGGATTATACCATATACAGAAACTTCAATTACAGTGCTTTGCTCACAAGATTTGAGTTTAAAGAATATAGATGCTTTATGCTGTTGCAGCTGTAGCCATGGACTATGTTACTTCCATAGACATGAGCATGCATCACTACCCCTTCCTGGACGATATCCAGCATGGATTCTCAGTGTATTAGCTGCTTATATTGCATGCTGGAGGCTGTTCCATCTAGCCAGATGAAATCTGCTGCACCACTGTTTATCATTACCTATAAGTAATTGAGAGGATCTAATGGTCGAACAGCAATGACAATGGACTAGATGTATAGAGGAGAAAGTGAGGACTGCAGATGCTGGAGATCAGAGCTTAAAAATGTGTTGCTGGAAAAGCAGCAGGTCAGGCAGCATCAAAGGAGCAGGAGAATCGACGTTTCAGGCATAAGCCCTTCTTCAGATGTATAGAGGCTCAAGCTAATGGCATGGGGCCAGGAGTTCAAATCTCACATGTTAGTTAGCAAAATTTGAATTCAGTTATTAAACCATTATCATTAAAAAAAAACCTGGCTTACTAATTCTACCTCAAGAGAGAAATCAGCTATCCTTACCTGGTCGAGCCCACATCTGACTCCAGATCCGCAGCAATGTGGTTGACTCTCCCACTCAGTTTAAGTGTAATTAGGAATGGGAAAAAAATGGTGGCCCAGCCATCACTCCCCATATACCATGGGGAAAACAAAATCCCTCTTTTTCATTAAGTCCTGTAAACATCGGAGGCTGAGGGGTGACCTTATAGAGGTTTATAAAATCACAAGGGGCATGGATAGGATATATATAAAAAGTCTTTTCCCTGGGATGGGGGAGTCCAAAACTAGAGGGCATAAGTTTAGGGCGAGATATAAAAGAGACCTAAGGGGCAACTTTTTAATGCAGAGGGTGGTACATGTATGAAATGAGCTACCATAGGAAGTGGTGGAGACTGGTACAATTGCAACATTTAAAAGGTATCTGGATGGGTATATGAATAGGAAGGGTTTGGAGGGACATAGGCCAGGTGCTGGCATGTGGGACTACATTAGGTTGAGATATCTGGTCGGCATGGATGAGTTGGACTGAAGGGTCTGTTTCCATGCTGTACATCTCTATGACTCGAAACTCTTTACTATCATCTAATATAACATTGTGCTGATTGTAGTTTTCTTCTGCAAGTCCTGATACAGATGACTTCCTATCAAAGTAGCATCGTCATTAACATATTAATTTCCCATTATACTACAAGATTTACATTTAAATTCAGATCCAAGAAGTTGTAAGTGATTTTGCTTCTAGGCAATACTTGCATTCTTCCCTGAAACACAGGAACAAGATGAGATGTCAAAAAATCTAGCAAAGCATTTATTACAACTCGCTGTTATGTACAGCATTGCATTCACAGACACAGAAGTTTCTGGTCTAAAATTGACCTCTTTGATTACAAGAGCATCAAACTTCCTTCCCTGTGTCAAGTGACAGATGTTAAGATGCAGTCTGTGATCTTGTAACCCTCAGCTCACATGTCATGATACAGTGCCTTGAAACTATGTGTCTTAAAGGTGTACTGAATGTGAGTAAACATAGCAACAAGAAGATTAGTAAAAATTTAGCCACAGACTGCCAAAATATTAATGTACTAACCTTAGTGGTTGGGCTCAGATCAATATGTTTAAAAAGTTAAGGCATTCAAAATCCAAACCAAACTCAATTACTTCTAAGTTTTGCAGAGATGGCCAATCAATTCATTCCTGGAAAATAGGTTGTCAATTTAAATACTGCAATGAGGCTGATGGCTTCTGATTTAACTTGCATTTTCAGTTTTACTGTAAGTGTGCTGGTTTTTCAGGTCTTGGGAACAATGTTCACTCAAATATCTAGTCCACTTGTTGAATCATATAATCATGGTAAGATTGTAATAATACATGTACATATCTTAAAGAGACATCTAAATATGGCTGTGGTCTGTTAGTCCCATGTATGTCTTTGTACACATGCAGTTCAAAGCAAGTATTGCTTAGCCAAACTAGCAGCTGAAGAAAGGCTAGACCAACTTTGGAGAGAATGCAAAGGGATAGTTGACAGACTATTGTTCCCAAGTCTTGGAAAACTAGGGCTCTATTACAAATACCTAAAACCCAATGTTGCCATTGATGAACTCAGTCCTTGGTCTACATTTACATGCTGCTCCCAACAATGATCATTCATGGCATTAATTTTGCATATGGCTGTCAATGACTTTAGCAGCTTAAATAAGCCAGGAAAGTTAATTGTTCAATTTTCTTTAAAGTCTGTTCCTCTATGGAAAGTGACATGAATTCAGTTGGACAAGTTGACTCCATGTTATAGATGACAAAGGTAGTGCATTGATTCCATTAAATAAAAATCAGAAGATCTTTAATGTATGATTTCAACACTGTTCACACATTATGCACAATGCGAGTAAGAGACAAAGATAGTGATTGGGTAAAAGTCAATGGATCTCATAAAAGTCCCCACTAACTCCTTGTCATTTTAATTCCTATTCAGTAAAGTGTCCTCAGAAACATGTTGAAGTTCAGTGATGTAATTCAGACACCAATGCCACTTTAATGAATAGAAGTGTACAGTATATCACATAATCTCCAAGGCACTAGCAAAAGATTGTGTTAAACAGCATCAGGTCAGAATGAAACAAACTTCATTTTCTCGCACCTTTCATAATTTCAGGATGTCCCAAGGAAATAATTTTGAACTGTTGGATGGAATCCTCTCCTCCTTAGATGCATTGAAGACGGCAGCAAAGGCATACCATTGAACAAGTTGTCCCGAGGTAGTTTTTGTTTACTTCACCTTATTTCTATGCAGTTTTCAATTCTCTGGGCCTTTCCTAAAAAGCTATTTGGTATCAATTCTCAACATGAAGTTTGATTTGTTACCTGGTGTTATTAGCCTCTCCAGGCCTTTGGACAACTCCATGACCCAGGAATGTTATTTTCCTCCAAGCAAGTTTACTTCACCAAACCACCAGCTTCACCACATCATCGTGGCTTCTCTTAGAACACCTCACACGCAATTTCAACACTTCAGGACTTTGTTTTTGAGCTCAGGGACACTTATGACTTGCATGCTTCTTCCAGGGTGATTTGCATGCAGGGATACACATGCAACTCATACAACTTATGCATGAAGCATTTTATGGCGATGAGCATCTGTGTTCATTCTTGAGTTCTGAAGGGTCACTGAACACAAAACATTAACTCTGCTTTCTCTCTACAAATGCTGCCAGGCCTGCTTAGTTTCTCTAGCAATTTCTATTTTTGTTTCTCAACAGTCTTTGCATTATTTGAATTATTTTATTCACTTCACACTTTGCCATTGAAGCTGAACACTAATGGCTAGAGCACTGAAGTACATTTCCATCACATATCCTGAGTGTGTTGCACCTGAGTTTTTATGGTTTTCGGTTGCTTTTCCAAAGAAGTATCCAAATGCGCACGTGCTGATTTCCTATCAATGAGTCTTAAGGCTTAACATTTGTTTATTGTTTTTCATATAACTTCAATGTAGAGAACATAATCTTCCATAAACTGAAAACATTTGAGATGCATTATCATGTCGATTGATGATACTAACTATGCTAGTAATTTTATGTAACAAGACAATAAGAGATTTATTATCAAATACATTTCTGTATGGAAGGTAATAGTGAAATAAAGAATAATGAAATCAATTATTAAAAAGTCTAAAAATACTCAAACAACTAGGAAGGGAAGAATTACTTGAGAGTTGAGAGATTTTCAGGAAATACGATTCTCATTTTTGCTATACTTATGTATATATATTATATATATAATCTAAAAACAAGTTTACAAGTCCTGATTTCACACTGTGCCTCCAGGCACAACAGACTTAACTGCTAACAAGCAAAATCTGATGTCTTTTATATTCATCAAGGGTAATTTCACAGATTCAAGCCCCTGGTTAGAAATGTGTGCCAGCATTTCTCATAATTTTTCATTCATATTCAGTTCATGTGGGCGAAATGTTGCAGCAGAAATGTGCCAATGCAAAATTAACCACATAACTCCCATAAAGAAAAAGCACTTACATTTAAGTTTACCTGTCTGATGAGGGTGAGTTATGCCATGAGATTGGCTGTACAATGTCTCGATGAACACTTGAACTTTTAAATTTCACTGTTTTGTGCAGTTTCAAAAATATATTAATTCAATATATTCCATTCACAGATCATTGTTTTCATTTAACATGGGTTACCCAGGAAGAACTGTACAATGAAATCCTCAAAGAAGCATTAGCTCCCTAATTTGATTATGCAGTGGGCCCCATGCAATTTATTTCAGCAGGGACAGCACTCACCAATTTGAACTTTCCTGTTCATCTTTTGAGTTGAAGATGCTCATGTTCATCATCACACGTGTCTGGCAGTGTTCAGGTGGATACATATGTGACTGCTAAGAATTCTTCACCAATATGGCAGAAAACACATATTTAGTATTAAAGAGAGAAAGATACAATACTTTGGTCATATTATTAGAATAGATAGCAGCAGTTGTTTGAGAGGATGTAAGTGAGGAATATAGATAACAGGTGGACAGATGATATCTGGCAGGGTGGACAGAAGCTGAGATTTTTGATAGTTTACCTTTTGGGAAGAAGGTGACACAAATGAATGGTCCATTTCAGGGAAGCTAAATTTGAACTGGCCAATTACTTTGAGTCAGAGGCTGGTCTAAAGTAACTGCAGTTGAGATCTCTTAACAGGCTTGTAATTCATTTTATAGCCAAATAGATTCAGGAATGAGAGAGAAAATTCAGTGTTTCTAAAATGTGATTTTCTGGGCTGTGTAGGTTCTCAACTATTGAGAACTGGATGCAAAACGGATTTGCTGGTCTCTGATAATTCGATTCTGTAGGTGGTAGGTCAAAGTAAAAGAATGGTCCCAATTATCTCCTTCAACTAACTTTGATATTGTTTAAGAGCAGTGTTGATGACACCTTCCATCACTTTATTAATGGTCAAGAGTAGATTGAATGAGCAGCAATTGGCCAAGTTGGATTTAACCTGCTTTTTGTGTACAGGACACACCTAGGCAAATTTCCATATTGTTGGGTAGATGCCCGTGTTGTAACTGAACAGGAAGAGTTTGGCTAGGTGAGCAGCAAGTTCTGGAGCATATGTCTGCAGTACCATTGCTGGAATGTTGTCGGGACCCATAGTCTTTGCATTATCCAGTGTCTCCAACCATTTCTTGATATCATGTGGAGTGACCTGAATTGACTTTAGACTGGTATCTGGGGACCACTTGAGGAGGCTGAGATGGATCATCCATTTGGCACTTCTGGCTGAAGATTGCTGTGAATGTGTAAGCCTTAACTTTAGCGCATGACATTGCATTGTTTTCTGTGATGACACATCCTTTTACATAAGTATATATTTAAAGGAGTATTCTTCTCATGTTATGTGAATCCCTCACTATCAACATCCTGGGGGCTACCATTGACCAGAAACTCATTGACCGTGGGGCGGCATGGTGCTGCAGTGGTTAGCACTGCTGCCTCACAGCGCCAGGGAGCCAAGTTCAATTCCTACCTCAGTCTGTGTGGAGTTTGCAAATTTTCCCCGTGTTTGTATGGGTTTCCTCCAGGTGTTCTAGTTTCCTCCTCAATCCAAAGATGTGTAGTCCAGGTGAATTGGCCATGCTAAATTGCCCGTAGTGTTAGGTGCATTAGTCAGAGGGAAATGGGTCTGGGTGGGTTACTCTTCGGAGGGTCAGTGTGGACTTGTTGGGCCAAATGGTCTGATTCCACATTGAAGATAATCTATTTTAATTTCAGAAGAAAATTGTCAGAGAGGCTCACTGAGTTATTTATTGCATCTACACCAATTAAAACCTTTAGGAACGACCTTCTGAACAAGCAAATTGGCCATACCATTGGTATATTAATTGAAAAAGTTCGTAGTATGAAGCCAGAATGGTATGCCAACAACAAATAAATGCTTTAGATAAAATAAACACTATTGATGTGATCAGAAAAATGTACCAAAATGAATTAAATCTATAACAGAAATGATTTGTTGTAATAACCAAAAGCTGGCCAGCTTTTCAAGTTACTTGCAAAGCTTGTAAAAATAAAAGATGTTCAGTACATATACACAGGTCTTCTGGTTTCAAACGCTCCAGAACAAGGTGGCAAACAAGACAGTACACCACCACAACACTGGTAGCAAGGGGAAGTGTTCAGAAGGTAAACAGATGCAAACAAATTATTAACGTTCAGAGACATCCAAGCAAAATGCAAATTTTAGAAGGTGACTGAGCTTTCTATATTGTTAACCTCATACATTAAGTCTAAACTTCACAGCTCAGGATCATCTGGAACTCTAACTAGATGTCTCTATTTGGACAAATTTAAATAATAATATTGTGCCATGTCTAGAATAGTTTGTACACTATTTAATATGGTACAGGTAATGCTGTCCCACATCCTGCAATAATCAGATTCAATCTCACTTCTTGGTCCTAAGATCAATGCATTCCTGTTCTTTCCAAATGTACCTTTAGGGCTTCGAATAATATAAGATGTGTTTCTCCAATGAACATGGCTTCTGACTCTTTGTTCCTTAAATAAACTTTCTGACTAACAATTTTTTTTGCCCCATGTCTAAAGTTGAACTACCTCTGCTGTAATGTAGCTATGGTTTTTCTCTAGTTGATTTAACTCTCTCTTGGTATTGAGAGGTTATGTTAGGCTTGAAGTTGTTTTCTAAAACTCGTACGTCTGTCTTAACCTCCTGCCCATTAATAATTCAACTGGTGAAAACCCATTATTCCATGGTGTTGCTCTGTAACAGAGTAGAGCTAATTACTCTTATGCATCAGAGACTCCAGTCTTGACTGCTCTTTCCACCTCTCAGATGATTTCAGGATGTAGTAGAGAACTGGTCACCTAATTGATGGATGCCTCTGAAGTCAATTTCATGAAATTTGAGGTGCATTGTCTAATATTAATTCTTCCAGGAAATCGTATATGGCAAAGATCATTTCCAGAGCTCTGATGTATTTAAAATCTTGCCAATCCAATCCATCTTAAATAATATCAACTGGGACAAAATATATTTTCCCTCTAAAATCAAAGAAATCTCTTGGCTGTTGAGGAAATCTTTATAAAATTATTCCTCCTTGGTACTTTGCTAGGTATGTTTGCCACAATCACATTTCATTCTGGAATTAAGCAAAGTACTCCAGAAACTTGGAAAAGTAGTTGATTTTGTGCTGCTGAAAAAGGGAGGGGGAGGAGCAAGTTGAACAGATGGTAAAGGTGATTAGATGTAAAGCCAAAGAGGGTGCTAATGGTACTAGAGGAGATGAAAAGTAGGTGTTAATGGTAAGTGTAAATTAACGGCTGCTTCACTTGGTCTTCCTTGCCACCCTCTTCGGCAGCATAAGCACGATCATTTTTCCAGCCGACTTCAGTTCCAGAGAAGAGTCATATTGGATTTGAAATGTTAACTTTGTTTCTCTCAGCAACAATTTTATCAGATCTGCAGAGTTGTAGAGTGTCACAAGGCATCCAGCGTGGAAACAGACCCTTCGGTTCAACCAGTCCGTGCCAACCATAATCCCAAGCTTGCGCTTAGCCCATATCCCTCCAAACACTTCTTATTCATGTATTTATTTAAATGTCTTTTAAACGTTGTACCTGTACTTGCATCCAATACTTCCTCTGGAAGTTCACATATGCACCATTTTCTGTGGAAAGAAATTGTCCCTCATGTCCTTTTTACAGCTTTCTACTCTCACCTTAAACATATGCCTCCTTGTCTTGAAATCCCCACCCCTAAGGAAAAGACACCTGCCACTCACTTTATCTCTACCCCTCATGATTTTATAAACCTCAATAAGGTCACTCCTCAACCTCCTGCCCTCCAGTGAAAACAGTCCCAGTCTATTCAGCCTCTCATCATAACTCAAACCCGCATTCCTGCCAACATGCTGGTAAATCTCTTCTGAACTTTCTCCGGCTGAATAACATCCATCCATAATAGGGTGACCAGAACTGGATACAGTACCTGAGATGAGGAGTCACAAATATCCTGTACATTCTCAACATAATGTCCCAATTCCTATACTCAAATAGCACATTCTATTTTCATATTAAGTATCATACAGAATATATCTCAAAATGTCCAGCCTCATACTGAGTGTATGCTTTTGCTCTACATTTTGCAATATCAAAGTGTTCCCCATTGAGTTTGTCAAGGATTTCGCTGCAAATCAACTTTGACATCAAGAAGTATTTCCCTATTGTCAGGTGTAACTTTTGCTTGTGATACCTTTTCAGCACTTCATCTCCTGGACCATATTTTGACCAGTCAATGTTGCCTGACCTTCATGCAACCCTTGTCAGATTTTTAAGCTGAACAGATTTGTGTAAACTTGTGCTTAGTTGCCAGTAAAGTGTTGTTATTGCCATAAAATAAGACCTTACCTCTACAAAAATAAAATCAGTTTATCTCGCTCATCCATTACTGGTATTGAATGTATAGCTGCTATAACTTGCACTTTGCCTGGAACATAGAAAATGTCATAGCTGTATCTCATCAGCATAAATCTTAATCTCTGAATGTGTAGAGGCATTTTTTTTTGTAATCTCAATGGTATCAAAAGCTTCTGGTGCATTTGATCAGGATTTCAGTCCTATGAGGTAATCTACAAATTAGTCACATCCCCACATAACAGTAACTTCCTTTACTACATTGCAAATGTTCAGTATGTTCAGTCTCTGCTAAAGATCTAAATGTAAATAGGGAGGCTTTCATGTTCCTTAAATGTATCCTTGAATAAAATGGTTTCAAGTGCCGACAGATCCAAAATCAGGCCTGCCAAATTAAACAGCAGGCAGCAGCTGTAGAAAACAGTGGAAACCATGTGGTAACCCACGAAGACACAGGAGAAGATTAGATTAGATTCCCTACAGTGTGGAAACAGGCCCTTCAACCCAACAAGTCCACACCGATCCTCCGAAGAGTAACCCACTGAGACCCATTTCCCTCTGACTAATGCACCTAGTACTATGGACAATTTAGCATGGCCAATTCACCTAACCTGCACATCTTTGGACTGTGGGAGGAAACTGGAGCACCCGGAGGAAACCCATGCAGACACAGGGAGAATGTGCAAACTCCACACAGATAATCGTCCAAGGCTGTAATCAAACCTGGGACCCTGGTACTGTGAGACAGCAGTGCTAACCACTGAGCCACTGTCTGCCCTGACCTGCAAGATCCATCTTCATGGCCAGTCTATATCGGAGAGGAAGGAGATTCCATTGTGGGTAATAAACTTTATCAAACTTTCTCGTTCTGAGATAAACTTTCCCTCCATCAACTTTCCCACCATTGATGTCAAGCTCATTGATTTCTATCCTTCCCTGGCTTTCTCTTACCAACTTTCTTAAATAACGACACCACATTAGCCAACTTTCAGTCTTGCAGCACCTCATCCAAAGCTATCGATGATACAAATATCTCAATGGGGGCCCAGCAATCACTTCTCTAGATTTCCACAATGTTCTGAGATGGACCTGATCAGGATGACTTATTCATCCAGCACCTTGCCCTCTGTAATATGGGCACTTTTCAAAATATCACTATTTATTTGTCCAAGTTCTCTAGCTTCTATATAGTTCTCCACAGTAAATACTGACATGAAATACTTGTTTAGTATCTCACCCATCTCCTGTGGTTCCATAATTTGACAGCCTTGTTGACTCCTAGTTACTCTTTTGTCCTTAATTTATTTGTAGAATCTCTTTGGAATCCCTTTAACTCTATTTGCCAAAGCTATCTCATGTCCTCTTTTGGTCCCCCAGATTTCTCTCTGGAGAATACGCTACTACTTTAGTCTTTTGGTCATTTTTTTTAATCTCAGTGTCTAAATATTAATTATGTACACACACATACACACACACACACTCCATTATCAATATTGGGCTTGAAGTGATGATTGATGCACACACAATTGACTGACAAAAGAGGGATTGGGAGAATTCGATAAAAGCAAATTTTGGGAGGAGTTTGGCTGATTGCGGGCCAAGACCTGACAGAGTTAGAAAAAGTCTCTACAGGTAGAGAAAGATGAAGAGGTATCTAAACTTGGTCAGATATTATAAGGATAACAGATACCACCTGGATCCCCTCTCCAGGATGAGGACATGCAGCCTGTTGGTCTACACCATTGGCTGGATTGCCAGTATGTGATCTTTGAAAACACTAATTGGGCAAGAGTACACATATCCTGCTAGAGGTGGTTTGCCCCACCAGTCAGGTGACTGAAAGAATGGCATCCCAATAATCCGTGATGTTTGTATGTAACAACCAGTGGTTGTGTATAGTAAGGCAAATGGGAGCTCAGATCATTGCTTCCTGAGCACAGGGGTGGGATTTTTCCACAAACAGATGGATAGAAATAGGATGCTTGGCTGCCACCCTAGAGAAAGTGAAAATTGGGCAACAATGCCCCACTAAGGTAATATGGGAAAACTATGTCTTGTACAAAAGTCGAACCTGCTCAGCAATAACCTGCTCAGTGACACTCAGTTTGAGTTCCACCAGGGACACTCTGCTCCTGACCTGATTACAGCTTTAATTCAAATATGGACAAAAGAGCTGAATTCCAGTGGTGAGGTGAGAGTACTTGACATCTAAGCCACATTTGACTGGGTTTGGTGTCAAGGATCCTTAGCAAAACTGGAATCGATGGGTGTCAGGATACAACCCTTTGCTGTTTCGAGTCACATCTGTCCATTTCACTGACAGGAGCACTAAGGTAAAGTGTCTTTAATGCAGAAACTGGCCAAAGTGCCCAAAGCACAGACAACAAAGGACTGCTCCAAGTCCTACAGATGATGCATCTGCAGCAATTGTGAATAAGCCTGTATGTTAAAATGCTAAAATAGCTGTGGAAAGTAATTTCTCTTCTGTTTCTGACTTTAATGATATTTGAGGCCTTTTTCAAAGGCTGACTTAAGAGTTGAGTTAAATAGGCTAAGTTGGGGATAAGCATTGCCCACTTAATTTACAATGCCTAAGAAAACATTACACATCATTTGTGCACTTTGATACCAGAAGCACACTGATGGTTCTTGCCTTCCTTGGATATACAATGAAGCTTTTTTCTTAGATAATATGCCCTTGGATTGTAATCATCATTCGAGAGAAAGGCCTCAATTCTGTATTGCATTGAATACATCCTGGTCCACTGGTCATATTCCTTCTTCATTTGCACTGCAATAGCATGCCATCCATCTAACAATGATTCCCTGCATTATGATTATGTTTCATATTTAACATTAGTGGGCATGAATTTAAAGGATTGTAATTCCTGGATTGTCTTTTATTTAAGACATCAACAAAAATGCAGTGGAACATTTCTTTTCACCAAGTCACATTGTTTTATGCTGCTTGCTTACAGCAGACTCCCACTTGTCTTTATGACTGTCAGGTTGCAGCTTCCAAATCCAGTTCTCTCTCTGAGATATAAAAAAAAACCCTTGTTGTAGATCCACTTCAGTACTGAAGTTCTGGTCCAATCTGAAACCTTATTTCCATTCTGAACAGTGTCCATAGGATTCTGGATAGTGTGTTTCCTGAGCAGGTGACCTCGAAATCTGCTTCTGTTTTATTATCACTATTATTACATGCCAGAACATCACTCAACAGAAATCTGAACATCTCAAGCCTTGTCCTTTTTCAAGTGCTCAGACACATTGACCAAAATTGTTTTTACCCAAAGTGTACCTCGGTCAACAGAAATCTATATTTTTGTCTATTTACTTGGTGTCGATCTCTTTTTTTTCATGTATTTGAGTGTGTGTGAATGTGTTATTCAGAGGAGTAAACGTCATTTTTCATATTACAAATAATGTTAACCAATTTTGCATCTTCACAAAACAAGTTTTGCTTCATAATAAATTAGTACATTGGTGTATATTCAATGGTTGACTGATATTTTTTAAAATTCCCAGTCTAATATAGTGAAAACACACGATTGGCTACATCAAGACGTGAGTTGTTGTGGTTCTGTTCGCCGAGCTGGAAGTTTTTGTTGCAAACGTTTCGTCCCCTGGCTAGGCGACATCATCAGTGCTTGGGAGCCTCCTGCGAAGCGCTTCTTTGATGTTTCCTCCGGTGTTTATAGTGGTCTGTCCCTGTCGCTTCCGGTTGTCAGTTGCAGCTGTCCGCTGTAGAGGTTGGTATATTGGGTCCAGGTCGATGTGTTTGTTGATGGAGTTTGTGGATGAATGCCATGCCTCTAGGAATTCCCTGGCTGTTCTCTGTCTGGCTTGCCCTATGATAGTAGTGTTGTCCCAGTCAAATTCACACACACGCAGACAACAAGCAACATGAATACGACTGGGACAACACTACTATCATAGGGCAAGCCAGACAGAGAACAGCCAGGGAATTCCTAGAGGCATGGCATTCATCCTCGGGTCCTTTGTTCTGGTGAGTTGTTGTCTGAGCGTGGCTGTTGGTTTGTGTGCCGTTATGGCAGAGGGACAGACCACTATAAACACCGGAGGAAACATCAAAGAAGCGCTTCGCAGGAGGCTCCCAAGCACTGATGATGTCGCCTAGCCAGGGGACGAAACGTTTGCAACAAAAACTTCCAGCTCGGCGAACAGAACCACAACAACGAGCACCCGAGCTACAAATCTTCGCACAAACTTTGAACACTTACAGACGTGAGTAAAACAAATTACGTTTATGTAGTGACAAGTGGAGTACAGGGGATAGAGAAAGGCAGTGCAGTCCTCCTATATCAGACATAACATCTGTTTTCCATAAAAAACATTTTTGTTGCACAGGAGATCCTAAATGACAGTTAAATACCACAAGAATAGAGTAACCAGAGTAATCAGCAATCTTGACTCTTGGTCTATGCATATCGGCCGGACCAAATGTTAGCAAACGGTTTTGTGAAAAATTTATTTGTTACTAATTTTGCCAAGCTACCAACTATCAAAATAGAATGGCTTTCCCTTCTCACTCCTTTGTTGAACAGAGTAAGTTCCACACACAATACCTAGTTCTCCACTTGTCTTAAGAAATGTTATTGGCCCTGGGTGCCACTGTTTTATGACCTTTCTTTCAATCATACCATCTGATATTCTAGTTTTCCCATTAAAAGATGGGGAATTTTCCTTAGAATGTACAAACAGCTGGTTTTAGTACCTTCTTGCAGAGCAAAGTGATGGCCGTGCTTTAATTTGCTGAATCCTGTGAACAGCTTCGAAATTCTTATAGAATTTCTAAGGGTCATCATTCAGAAGTATTGTATCCACTTTCTCAAAGACATCAACAATGAGATATTATGCTTCTTGTGTTTATATATAATATTTTGTCAATATTTTATACTCTAGCTTAGCTTTGTAGTTACTTGTCCATACACCTGAAGGTCTGTGCTTCCTGGACCTTGATACTTTGTGCCTGCGTGTCTGAATTTCACAGGTTTCAACCATGACAAGCTTTCTGCTAGTATTTAAACAGCTGTTCATGCATCGACTTTAAACTCTGTTTCAAAGCCTTCAAGTTGATGGTTCAGATTCTCTTTGATTCTCTTTGACCTTGTTTCAAAGGTTTATCTTCCTTTGTTGTTCTGTATGTTTGGCTTCTTGAGTTGAATTCTTTTTTGCTCAATTTCCAATTCTCAGGAACATTTTCCTTTTGCACAACCTTTTATTTGGTTTTGATGTGTTGATTTAAAATGTTTTCTTTCGTTACCCAACTGGCCACAAATATTAGCAGTTAACTCTATGTGTTGGACATTTATTAAGATTTTGTTTGGGGTCAAATCTTGGACCATCTACGATGGTTAATGACATTAAGTTCTATTGATTTGGCATTTTGGTGGGCTTTTGGGAGGTCACAATATTAACTTGGGGGCCTACCCATCTGACTGTGTCAGAAGAATCTTCACTGTTCCTTTGCTGTGCTAACCAATTTTGGACCTCAATTTCTTTCTGTGTAGTGAATTATTACAGCATTACTCTTCCTTGGATTGAAGAAAATCTGATAAATTCCCATCTCCCACATTAACTAATACATGCTTATAATTAAGCCATCCTTCAAGATTCTGTACACACAACATCCTGCTAAGTTGTTTCAATCAGTTCAAGAATTTCTATTCATTCTGCCAAGTACTGATATCACCAATCAAATCTTGCCTGTTTTATCACTAAACTTCTTTTGGGGCTTAAGTAAGGTCCAAATGTTTTAATCAATAGATCATGTTCCTAAGTACTTTCTTCCACAAATTTTTTCTTATGAGATCATCATCTGCTATTGGACCGAAAACATATGAAATCATGCTGTTTTGATAGTTTTGTTTATTTTCATGTAAGCATGAGACAGTTTAAAGACACTGAAACTGCCACTGAGAGAAATTGCCATTGAAATTCCACTTCATGCCTGTTGTGGGCCTTCCAGCATTATGGTTGATGAAATGGCAATTTCTCCACCTCAGCTGCTATTCCCATGAACTATCACGCCTGATTGACCTGGCTGAGTAGTTGCAATTTTCTTTCTTTGCGTCAAAAAATCCCAATCCTGTGCTTTTACTCTCTGTAGTGTCACCGGTTTGTGGCTAGGCTTCAAAGTCTTCTGAGTTTATATCTCTCCCTCTTTAGGGTATTTACAATTGAACCCATGTGTCAAGACTTTGGAAGGCTTTTAGAAAACAACTAAGTAAGGAAAAAATCCACGCCTAAAGAAAAAAGAATACAGAAGACTTTGAATGTAGGGCTATATTCAAAGTCTTCTGTATTCTTTTTTCTTTAGGCGTGAATTTTTTTCCTTACTTATTTGTTTTCTAAAAGCCTTCCAAAGTCTTGACTTGACTTTGGAGTCTTCCCTTTCTTGCTGTGACACATGGGTTCAATTGTAAATTCAGGTCCTGACTCTGGAGGTATTATTCTTTGTTACCACCATGTTTTATTGTGGACTTTAAACTAATATTGCAACCTGCACATTGAGATACCAGTCTGGATTATCTCAGACTGTACCTGCAAGCACATATACTATCCTCCAAGTTTATCACCAAACAAGGCTCTTCAATTCCTTACATATTCGAACACTCCTTAAAATAGTTTGCAAATAGGCCAACGTTTAAGACATTTCTCTTCGATTTCTCATTTTAAATTAGTTTCTTCACACTTGCTAAGTTCAGAATTATATTATCAGTTGTATCACGGTGTATCCAAATTTCCTTGAAAATGTTTAAGAACTATGCTTCAGTAATAGTTTATGGCAAAAATATGCAGATTTTAAGCATTCACCCAATAAAAAACTGATTTTAACAAACTACCCATATTTATTCATTTTCACTTTTTAAATGTACTCTATTATCTCTTTATAACATTATTGACCAGTGGAGAGAATCTATTATTCATTGCCCTACTACAACGTTTCAAATCCTGAAGACATTTATCAGGCTTCTGTACAATACTGTATAACCAATAAGAACATATTAATTTAAGAAAGAGGAGCTTAAATAGTCAGTTCAGCCTTCTGATTTTCTACAAGTCAAGCCTGAGTTCCTACAATCTGCCCATTTACTTTAATATCCAAAAATCTATCCAACTCTGTATTCTGTATTTGAAAATATTACGCATCCACAGTACAGATAGTCTCAAAACTCCACAAGTTTGTGAAGAAATTTTACCTCATCACAGCCCTAAATGAAAGAATTTTTATTCAGAGACTGTGATGATTAGTTTATCTCCTCAACCAAGGAAACTATCCTCTCAGCATTTATCTTAAGCCCGTCAAACATTTTACATATTGTAGTAAGATCTTCTCTCATTCTTCTAAATGCCAAGGAAAATAGCCCCAAAATACACAATCTTTCCTCATAAGAAACTTTTCTTTTTGTAGGAATCCAGTTGGTAAAGCTTTGGTGGATTTGCTTCAAAGGAAGATCCATTTTTATGTGAGGAAACTAAAACTAAACATTATATTTACATGCACAATATAATGGGTTTTTAGTTTGGGAACTGTGCAGTCAACTGTTATAAGGTCTTTGCTAAGAAAAATTGTTCATTCAACTCAATTCTATACATTGTCTTAATTTATTTGCAATTTATTATTCGCCCTGAGTATACTTATAATTTTGTAATTGCAAACCTTTTCACTTTGGCTCGGCAGTATACGTATTCATTAAAATTCATTACATTTTTATCATCATGCTTGCATTCACAGAGTCATAGAGTTGTATAGCAGGGAAACATACCATTCAGTCCAACTTGTCCATGCCTACCAGATAAATTTAGACCACTTGCCAGCATTTGGCCCAGATCCCTCTAAGCCCTTCCTGTTCATATACCTATTCATATGCCTTAATTGTATCAGCTTCCACTACTTCCGCTGGCAGTTCATTCCATACATGCACCAACCCCTGCATGGAAACGTTGCCCCTTTTTTCCCTTCTATATCTTTCCCCTCTCACGTCAAACTTATACTCTCTAGTTTTGGATTCCCCTATCCTGGAAAAAATACTTTGGCTATTTACCCTATCCATGCTTCTCACAATTTTATAAACCTCTGTAAGGTCACCCCTAGGCCTCTGATGCTCCAGTGAAAATAACCTCAGCCTATTCATCCTATCCCTGTTGCTCAGACCCTTCAACTCCAGTAACATCGTTGTAAATCTTTTCTGCACCATTTCAAGTTTAACAATACCTTTCCTATAGCAGGGAGATCAAAACTGAATGCAGTATTCCAAAAATGGCCTCACCAATGTCCTGTACATTGCAACATGACCTCCCAACTCCTACACTCAATTCACTGACCAATAAAGACAGGTGTACCAAACACCTTCTTCACTATCCTGTCTACCTCTGACTCCACCTTTAAGAACCTATGAAACTGCACTCCAAAGTCTCATTGTTCAGCAACAATCCCCAGGAACCTACCATTAACTGTAGAGATCCTGCCCTGATTTGCCGTACCAAAATGCAACAACTTACATTGATCTAAGTTCAGCTCCAGCTGCCACTCCTCAGTCCAAGGGTCCATCTGACCACATTTCATCAAGATTTGACCACCAATATCCAGATATGCTGTTGGGTGGAGTTTTCTCAGTTATTTGGAAGAATGTCTGTTGCCTTAAGTCAATTCTGATTAGTTCTTTCCTGCAATGGAAGAAAATTCAACTCAGATCATCTTAGAGGATACTGTGGACACTCCTAAAGTGAGTTCCACTGCATACAAATGAATAAACTGTTGTAACCTAGTTCAACATCATTAGTCAAAAGGAGTGCTTTTATAACAAATTATTTATTAGTTCTTTTGTCAATACAGCCAAGAAATATATTACATTGCGTAATAATTGCTGGTGATTCACACTCTGTTTTAAATTTTTAATTATTTTCTTGACTAAAACTCTACAATTCATTCACTACCTTTTGACATGTACCAGAGTAACAACTGAATAGATTTAATAAAGGCTTTCCAAAAATAAAAAAAATCACAATTTTGTTTCCTTCTGTTGTTTGTGCTAACATACTTTATTTATATCTTTTTTTTCCCCTATTTGAAAATTTTCCTTGATTGAGAGAATTTTAGAAAATTAACATCAACACATCTACTATCTCATTAATCATCTCTATTTAGATCCTGGGATGAAGTCCAGCTGGAACCAAAGACTTGCCAACTGGAAGTTCCATCAGTTTGCTCAGCGCCACTTCATAGAATCCCTTCATTGTGGAACAGGCCATTCGGCCCATCGAGTGAACACCAAACCTCCAAAGAGTACCCCAACTAGACCCACCCCCTACCCTATTGCTGTAACCCTGGCTAATCCACATAACTTACACATCCTTGGACACTATGGGCAATTTAACATGGCCAGTGTACCCAGCATGCACATCTTTGGACTGTCAGAGGAAACCGGAGCACCCAGAGGAAATCCACACAGACACGGGGAGAACATGCAAATTCCACACAGACAGTCGCCTGAGGTTGAATCAAGCCCAAGTCCTAATCAATGAAACACCGTGCCGTTCTCACGTAGTAATTTGCAATTTCCTAGGCTTCTCCCTCCCAGTTTCTGAGTTACAATTATTACTTCAATTTCTTTGTGTTCTCTAAAGTGAAGACAGAAACAAAATATGTGTTCACTTTATCCACCATTTCTATATTATTTCCTGTTAACCTACTCACTCTCCACAGGGCCAACACTCACTTAATTTACTCTTTTTCCATTTAAGTATCTATAGAATCTCTTGTTATCTATCTTTACATTTTTATTTAGCATCCTCTCAGCTTCTCGTGTTTTTTTCCTCTGAACAAACTTGTAGATTGTTTATACTCTGATTAACCATCTCAATTGCTATTCATCATTGTAAAATTATAAGCTTTATCCTGAAATTTGGTGTTTCTCAAACTCCTTCACTTAATCACAATCACAGGTCTTCCCTGCAGAATTTTGTTTTATACCTGGAATGTACTTACTCTGAGTATTCTGAAATATGCCTGTAAATGTCTACACTTCCATTTATGCCAGTTGATGCCAGTAAATTGCAATTATTTTAGCTTTCATGACCACATAATGGCTATTATTTAAGATTAAAATACCAGTCTTAGACCCAACCTTCGCTTTTTCAAACTAGACATACATTTACAATCACATTCTAGTCAATGCTGCACCCAAAAATCTTTATACCTCCAGATCACTTTAATCAAATCATTGCACAAATGTCGTCCTCAAAAACTAAGGTTAGGCCTTCATTTTTTATATGTTTCTTATTCTTCTTAGACCATTAGACAATAAGATATGGGAGCAGAAGTAGGCCATTCAGCCCCTTGAGTCTGTCTAACCATTCAATCATAACTGCTTTTGCTTCTCATCTTATTTCCTTGCCTTCTCCCATAACCCTTGATTCTCTTACCAATCAAATACCTATCAATCTGTCTTAAATATATTCAATGACTTGGTCTCTGCAACCTTCTGCAGCAATGATTTCCACAGATTCACCATCCCGTGGCTGAAAAAAATCCTGCTTATCTCAGTTCTAAAGGATGGTCCCTTCATTCTGGGGCTGTGCCCTCAGATCCTAGTTTTCTCTACTAGGGAAACATTTCCTCCATGTCAACTCTATTCCAGCCTCTTGGTATTCCATAAGTTTCAATGAGATCCCCTTCCCCCACCCCTCCCTTCTAAACGTCTTCTTGGATAGCATACGCTACTTATATTCAGGACCCAGTCCTTGAGATCCTGCAGTTGTGTTTCTTTAATGACTTCTGATAATGTTTATTTATTCAATATGAATTTTAATTTTAGTTACATTTTATGAATTTTATGAATACTACACACATTCAAATAGACAGCCCTTTTCTTTGTCTTTTTGTTATCTTTCTAATATTTAGTCCTGAAAATTGGTGCAGACATTTTTTTCCCCCTCTATCCCTACCCGCCATTCCCTAATTCGTATTTCTCATGTTAATCTTCTCCTCTATTACCAGTTGCAATGCTTTGAAACACTGCATCTTTCCACATTTAATTCCATGTCTCCATTGTTTAGTTTTAAACGCTTGTTATTTCCCTAGTTATTCACAAGACCACTGGTCCCAGTATGGCTTTGAGAATGACCATCTTATTACCAAAACCCTCACTTTTCTTTGTTCTCATGCCAATGCCCCTTTCTATCACACCAGTCATTGAGCCAGGCATTGGTCTCTCTGACCTTACGTATCCAATTCTAATTTTCATGCAGTTCAGGTAATGATGCAAAGATTTGAGTCTTTTTAAATTTTGTGCCTAAACTTCTCATTTTCTCTATGTAGAATATTTTTCCTTTTTCTACCCATGTTATCGATGCCTAAATGGTTCACTATAACCGATTCTCTCCTTTCTGCTAATCTTTTCTATGTCATCTATCTCAGTTATTTGAAAGAATACAGTGGAAACTTGATTATCCAAATGAAATGGGCAGGCACTATTTCATTCAGATAATCGATTATTCAGTTAATCGATTAAATGCCTTTCCTCTGGGGCTTGGAGGTTTTAAAGTCTGCTCCCCGTTCAGGAAACTGCAGCAGCACACCATGTGCGAGCCCCAGCCCCAGTGCCAGTTCCCGACCCCATCCAACACCGCCCCCTGCCTGCACCCCTGCCCTGTCCAGCAGCGCCCCCTCCTTCTCCCCAAACCCTGTACCCATTTTATATCTGTTTCCCTTTCACCACAATTAAAAGCTTATTCCTTTGTGGCATTGCATCTCCACATGCTCTGTTTCCCATCATCCCTCGTCCACTTTTGTCAAATGATTAAGGAGTTCTTTTCAGTTCTCAATAAGGGTCACACGGGGCTTGAAACGCTATCTCTGTTTCTCTGTCTCCACAGATGCTGCTAGACACGCTGAGTTTCTGCAGCAATTTCTGGTTCTGAACAGCTTTAAAAACGTGTGTCAAAGCCGCCCAAATGCCCTGTCCAACACAGCGCCCCGTCTCCCCCATCCCCATCCAGCACTGCTCCCACCCCCTCTCCGGGGCAGCCAGACTGTACACCACCAATAAGACTGCTGCTGCTGCTACTGCTGCAGCTGCCTTTGTGGGGTAAGTCTCCAAATAGCGCGCGTGCACGCACACACACACAGCCACAGCCACACACACAACTTTTTACTGCAATTTCTTGACAGGTTCCACTTTTGCCCTGTACAGGTCAATATTAGAGAGATTATCAGGGGAAGGGGGTTTAGGATATACCCCTGTGTGGAACTCCAGGGAAAGTGTGGGGAGAGAAAAAGAGGGCAGGCAGTCAGTCATTTGGAGACGGTTTCTGTTTAATCACTGTAAACAAAAGACGCGATCAGTGTTGGAAACACATCTTTGATGTAATGTTTCTATCAGGACCTCGAGATCTCCTCTGGATAAACCGATTTTCGGATAATTGGTATTTGGATAATTGAGGTTCCACTGTATATGCTTTTTCTTTATTATGCAATGATCTCGGTGTGAAGGCTTCTCAGTCTCCAGTGTTATTTTCCTCAATGACCAATTGAGTGTAATAGTGATTACTGAAGTGAATCTCTAGCCCCCAGTAAGACTGAAACTACGTTTGTTCATGAATAGTCTCATATGAATTTGATCCATTTCTTACATTTAAAAACATACACACTACAGTATATTTAATTTGTAGTTTAAAAATGGAGAATGCCTTTAACAATTATCATCAAATTTGTAACGTTTCATGCTTGCTGTTGCCAATCAACCCTAACATAAGTATTCATGACATAAATTTCAGCTTTTGCTTCATAACTATGCACACATGAGCATCGTTGAGTAATTTTGAGATGGCTGGCAATTTTACAAAACTTATTTTGAAATGTGCTTCTACTAGTTTCAAGGTTCATTATTCAAATTGGATCAAAATGATATCATAGCTGAATTAGTACAATTAGTATCATGCCATTGATTCCTGCAAAGGATGTCAGAAAACATCAACTTCTAGAGTTTAACTGCATTTTAAAAAAGCTCCGCAGAATAAAATATGATATTTTACCTTCAGTTGTCTATATGGTTTTCTTTTCATTGTGCTTGATATAGACTACAAGCACACCAACATGTTGAACATTGCCAAGATAAAAGCAGCAATGAAAAATTGATTTCATAAAGGGCAACTTTTTTTTGGCAGCAAGAAAAATACAAGGCATGTTTCCTGTAGTGAGATCATACATAATGGAGCTTCTGTAATCAGTGATACAGTTCAAGATGAATTATATCTCTCATGTTAGATATTTGGTGAAGAATTGATAAAAGTGATTACTTTAATGAGAAGTGATCCCTTCTGAAAGGCATGCTGTGTGGAGTTTTACAGATGGACAACTATGACGGTGGAGGAAGACAAGGCACTTATCACATTTCGACAAAGGCAAGCAGAAAGAACTGGTGTTGGAGTGTGTTGGAGATGGGGCAGATAAAGTGGAAGGGAAAACCTTGAATAGGGTGACCTGGGATAAGGAGTAGATGTAGCAATGCAATGTTCAACATTATTATTCTGGTTGGGTATGGATGAATAACTATCAACTCTGAAATAGAAAAGTGTTCAAAAATTTTAAATGAGTATTTTCTGAGATCTCAGAGTTGCAGCAGAAACATTATTCCTCCAACATTTATACTGCCGTGCTAGAACCTTATGTATTTGTGTTTTTGCTTTATTCAATGCAAGTGAAGAAACGTCAACCATGCTTGTCTATATTTGTCATAGGCTTATAATCAAGAATGTCCTTGAATTATTTTTATGGGTCTGTATCAAGTAAGGAACCAATGTCCCCAATCCATCTCTCTTCCTGCTGGGATTTAGAAAAAACTATGGAAAAATCACAGTGACACGCAATACAGCCAACTAATCTGGTTGAAATGATTGCTCTGTTACATTGTATTAAATGTTTCCCTGCTGTAGTGGTAAATACACCTTAGGAAGAACTTGGCAGAAATTGGTCCAAACCTGAGACTAAAAGCTTAACTCAGGAGGAATTCTCAAGGCAAACTGACATAGGAACATATTCAATCAATATTCTCAAACACTTAAGACAGTTCTCTAAATTGATGCCTTCTCAAATATAATAGTTTCCACTGATTACAGCATGTATCAAAAGCTATTTGATACAACTGAAGTCCACCAAATTTCATACTATTCAGATGATAACATAACTGTCAATGCATGTCATTGTATCAGACAACCTAATTTCCAATATGTGGTGCAGAATGGTTAATGTGTTCCAACCCGGTTTTCACCTTTGCTAAAAAAATTTCAAATTTCAAATTTCTATCAATTCTTACCCAATTGTGATGTGCCTTCTGCTTGTTAGTACTTGCATCTGAATAATGGAAATATCCACTTCCTGAATCAACGAAGGAAACTACAATGACAAGTCGTCAGGTATTCATAGAATCATAGAATCCTTACACTGTGGGAACAGGCCCTTCTGCCCAACAAATCCACACCAACACTCCAAAGAGTAACCCGCTCAAACTCATTCCCCTACCCTATTATCCTATATTTACCCTTGACTAATACACATCCCTCAACACTCTGTGCAATTTAGCATGGCCAATTCACCTAACCTACACATCTTTGGATTGTGGGAGGAAACTGGAGTACCCAGAGGAAGCCCTGATGTGCAAACTCCACACAGATAGTTGCCTGATGCAGTCAAGGTTTGGACATGTATTCTGTGCAACTCATCTATAGCCCTTTTAAGTGGGCTGGCCAGCTTTCTCCCCTCCCCCACCCTCCTCTAGCTTATCTCTCCACGCTTCAGGCTCTCTGCCTTTATTCCTGATGAAGGGCTTTTGCCTGAAACGTCAATTTTACTGCTCCTCGGATGCTGCCTGAACTGCTGTGCTCTTCCAGCACCATTAATCCATAATCTGGTTTCCAGCATCTGCAGTCATTGTTTTTACCCAGCTGAAGTGGTATGCAACCTCTCACTTGAGAGACTACAGCAAGGACTGGGTCAGATCCTACTATTCCAGATGAGCTGATGGACATACCAACAGGCTTATTTGGAAGCACTAGCTTTCGGAACGCTGCTTCTTCATCAAGTGGTTGTGGAGTATAAGATCATAAAATGCAGAATTTATAGCAAATGTTAACAATGTGATGTAACTGAAATTATATCTTGAAAAAGACCTTGATTGTTTGTTAAGTCTCTCATCTTTTAGAATGACCATGTTGGCTTCAATTCTTTCATATGTAAATCCCAGAACATTTTTTTTAAGTTACATTCTCAAGTGAACTTTAACAATAGGTGCCATGTTGACTCAGATAATACATTGAAGGTGTGAGATGCCTTGTGTGAGGCTGTCTGTGGCCCAATGTTAAGACTGATTCCATTTCTAAACAAGGCATTTGCAGAATCTATAATGGATTCATGCAGTTTCTGAGCAAAATAAAATGTAATTTTGCAACTACAAATTCACCCCACAAACTTATATATGTGTCTGTGTGTGCGCATATGAGTGTCTTTGAGAATGTGTGCATTGTATGTGTGAGTGTACTGGAGTATAAGACTGTGAGAGGGTGCGTGTATGGTGTGACTGTGGGAGTGTATGTGTGAGCGTATGAGAGAGGGGCTGCATGAGTGTATGGGTCTGCAGGAGTGTGTGCGTGTGTGCGTGTGTGTGTGTCTGTCTGTAGGAGTGTATGTGTGATTTTTGACATGATAGAAAGGATAGTAAGGACTTTAAACGAATGAACATGGTGGGAGTAGATTACTGAAGTAACACACGAAGGGAGGGATGAAAGCAAAGATTAGAGCATAAACTGTAACAAAGAAAAGTAACATATATTCAGGATACATATTAGGCATACTAACAAAGTACTTGAAACAAACAGCTTGTATATTACAATATGGTGATAATGCATAATCAATTTTTTATGATCTTATTAATGTAGCTGTGAACTGTCTAATGTTATCACCTGAACAGTGAAAAATTTCAATAGATCATCGGGAGCGGACTTGAAAATATATGACTGCTGGCACACACACTGCACTGCAAATCAAGCCAAAAGTGTACGCTCCAGCATGATATCTATTTACTGTATTGCTCAAGTGATACTTTCATTTAAGCTGTCTCTTGGACAAAATGAATTAAACTTTCAAAACTACATAAAAATCTCCCCATAGACCCAAAATGTAAGGCTTGGATTGACAAATACAAGCACCAGAGTTACTCAAGTTTCAACATTTTGTTTTGTATTAGCCAATTAGGGTGAAGTGGCTTTGCTGGCACTGAAACTGACTTATACTTTCAGGATTGAGGCAAAGGAAGAATCATTCTGTAGTCCCATTATCATTTGCATCTCAATGTTAATTTCTTGTCTCATTAATTTAATTTGCACATAAACATGTGAATTAGGAGCAGGAATAGGCATTCAGCCCCTTGAGACTGCTCCACCATTCAATAAAATGATGGCTGATCTGATTGTAACCTCAAATCTGCATCCCCAAAACACAAGATATTCACTTAACTCTGCCTTTATAGTATTCAAGGATTCTGTTTCCACCACTTTTCCAGGAAGATAATTCCAAACCTTTCCAATCCTCTGTCTTCAATGGACAACCCCTGATTTTCAAACAGTGGCCCTCTTTGCTTGATTCCCTTAAATGAAGAAAGATCTTCTTTGCATCTACCTTGTCAAGACCATTCAGGATCTTATATTTTTCAATTAAGTCACCTCTTACCCAGTGGACACAAGTCCAGCCAGTCCAAATTTCCTCAAAAGACAACACATCCATTCCAGGCATTAGCCATGTAAACTTTTTCTAAACTGCTTCCAACGTATTTACATTCTTTATTAAATAAGGTGAGTAATAAAGTGCACAGTATTCAATTCCCCTTGCAATACATGATGGCATCCTATTAGCTTTCCAAATTGATTGTTGTATCTGCGTCCTAACTTTTTGTGAATCATACATGAGGACACCCAGGTCCCCCTGCTAACAGAGTACTGCAACGTGTCATGATTTAGATGATATGGTTCTTTTTTATTCTTCCTGCCAAAATGGACATTTCACATTTTCCCACATTATATTCCTTTGCCGCAGCCTTGCACACTTATGTAACCTATCTAGACACTTTTTGTTGTTTCCTTGTGTTCCCTTACAACTTAGTTTCCAATCTATCTTTGTGATGCCTATAAATTTGGCAAACACACCCTCTGTCCCTTCATCCTACTCAATTATCTTAATTGTAAACAGTTAATATCTTAGCACTGATCCCTGTGGCACACTATTCATTACATCTTGCCAAACTGAGTAAACAACAATTTTATACTTTGCTCTACTTCCTAACCTAGCCAATCTTGTAATTATGTGGACTTGCTAACTGTGGCATTACTATAGCTTTAAAAAGGGGCATTTTGTCCTGGCTTTCTTTACGAAGAGAGGTTGAGACAGAGGTACTGAGCCAATAAAGTAAACAGCTTGTGAGGCCTTAGATTATTTTAAAGTTGGAACAATAGAAGCAGCCTGAATGGTTGGAGTCAAGCTCCCACAGAACCAGGGTTCTAGCTTACCTTTCAATAGTTGTTGGGATTTTGAAGCCATCACACATCGCTTCCTGCTACAGCAAAACTCTTAAGTTCTCTCTCTCTGCCAGGATTTTCACTTGATGGTCTTTCCTCTTGGATTGGAGAAACATTGCACATGAGACAATCTATTTTACTGAATTTGCCTTTGTTGATGGGATGTTACTACTATGGCAGTTACTGTTTCAGTGTTAAATAATTTATTATTCTGTTAAATTTGCCAATAGAATCAAAGTGTACTGATTCTTCTTTCTTTTGCTTGTGTTTTAACTGGGGTGAGAATAAAGTGTGTTTTGCTTAAAATAGCGTAGTGTGAACATTAAAATTATATCTGGAAGACAGCAGTTTACACTTCCCTTTAAATGAGATAAAAGTTGTGGTCTGGTCTATTTCCTCGATATGTTTGCAAGGGGTTTGAACTAACCATAATATAACCCGTACACGAGGAGACATTGTTTTCCATGATAATCTTTCATTTGGCAATTTATCAGACGTTGTTAGAAAATCGCAATTACAGTACATCCATTGATTCTCCTTTCAGTGCCTTACCTTGTAATGAACTCCAAATATTATTTCTCTTTCACAAAGCATTTAAGTCGGCGTGATTACTTTGAACTTATCCAAGAGCCTTGCTATAACAATGATTTCAAAAGTTTTCCCTTTCACAAATATTAAGCTAACTAGTCTGTTATTTGCTGCTTTCAGACCCCCTTCCTTTTTTAAAATCAATGACTAGCATTTTTAAAGTTCCAATCTAAAGTGACTACATCCAGATCAAGGATGTTTTGGAAAATTAAAATCAATGTATCAACCATCTCTAGAATAATTTACTTTATGACTCAAAGATAAACTCCATCAGGAGCCAACCACTCATCAGCCTACAGTTCCAAGAAAAAGTTTAACATGCTCGGCTGGTTGCAATTTTCTTGCGTTCCTCTCTCTCTGCCATTGCCTGTTTTGTTGCTGCTTCTTGGATGTTACTTTTATCCTCTGTAATGAGAACTAACACAAAATATTTGTCTGTCAATACCTTATTTTCCAGGATCAATTCTCCAGTCACATTTTCTTTATGACTGCTCAATTTATTAATTCTTTTCTTATGTAAAAATAATGGAAAATCTGACAAACTGTTTTTATACCTCTGGACAGCTTTCTCTCATATTCTAAATCTTTAATCCTTATCATGTTTTGGTTATTCTTTGCTTTTTAAAAAACAAATTTGTCCAATCTTCTGTAATTAAGTCATTGCACAATTACATGCTACTTTTTTTTGATACTATCTTTAACATTTTTAGTAAACCATGCATGGTGGGTCCATCTCTTGGAATTTTCGTGTTAGTTTGATTAGATTAGATTCCCTACAGTATAGAAACAGGCCCTTCAGCCCAAACAGACCCTCCGAAGAGTAACCCACCCAGACCCATTCCCCTGCCCTATATTCACCCCTGATACTAGGGGCAATGTAGCATGGCCAATTCACCTGACCTGCACATCTTTTGTGTGCTGTGGGAGGAAACTGGAGCACCTGGAAGAAACCCATGCAGAGAATGTGCAAACTCCACACAGACAATTGCCCAAGGCTAGAATCGAACCTGGGACCCTGGTGCTGTGAGGCAGCAGTGCTAGCCACTGAGCCACCAGATTCTAATTCTCTGTATTTGTAAATATCCCCTTAAACCTCCTTAAACGTCTGCCTATGCCTCTACATCTCTAATGATCAAGGCTTAATTTACCAATTTACTTTCGATAACTCTATTTTCATGGTGTCATAACTCAAATCATTTAAATTTGCAAAAAAAAAACCACAGTTAGGGAACCTGTCCACCACTCCCACAAGGAACTTTTTTGTCTTCATCATTTCTCATTTCTGCCCAAACTATTTCCACATCTTGGTTTTCTGAATTTAGTTCAGCCCAATTTATTATTCCAATACTAAAATTAACTAAAAGAGTCCATCCCTTCATCTTTTTCCTAGTTTCCTGTTCTTCCTAATTATCTTTTAGCCTTTAAGATTCGCGTCCTAATCCATGCCATCCTGTAACAATTCTCTGTAAAGTCTCCCAGATCAGAGTTACTCATTTCTATTAGCACACTCAGTTCAGCTGTTTGGGTTTGAATGCTATGTGAATTTAAATAGAAACTTTTGTTTTATCCTTTTACTGTCTTCCTAAATTCGGGTCTCACCTACTGCTTGATTCTTACATTCATAACCTCTCTCCCTTCCTGTCGCAATTTATATATCATTCCCATATTGATACCTTTCTCTTTGGCCACGCATCTTCTCTTTGATTTATGCATCTTTCCAAATTTGATGCTTTACACCCATTACTTAGTTTAAAATCCTCTCGACTTTCCTAGTTGTACAGTTGGCCCCACTTTCCTGGGTGGTGGCTAGTCAGAGGCTTTTCTGAGGGTGGAAAGGTCAACTACAAGACGGCACAGGTTCAAGGTGGGAGTGGGAAATCATAGGGGAGAAGACTTTTCACAGAGCGGGTGATGGGTGCATGGAATGCACTGCCAATGGTGATGGTGGAAACAGGCACACTAGCAACATTCAAGGTGTACTTTGATAGATACATGAACGGGAAGTGAACAGAAGGTTGGAAATTACGCATGGGCAGTTAGTAATGGGTCTAAATAAGGAAGAAATAAGTGCAGGCTTGGTGGGCCAAAGGGCCTGGTGCTGTGCTGCATTGTATTGCATATTGTATTGTTGCCAATGCCACATTGAATCAGAAACCACTTCTCTGATACTAGTTTTTGAGCCACACATTCATCTCTGAAATCTGTGCCAATTTTCACATGGCTGAGGTAAAATTGCAGAGGTTATATCCTTTGAGGCTCTGCTTCTTAATTTGGCACCTAGCTCCTTATACTGACAGTGCAGAGCCTCTTTTTTGACCGACCTATGTTTTTGGTATCTACATGGACCACAATGACTCGATACTTCCCATTGCAAGTTCCTCTCCAGACCTGAGGTGATGTTTCAAACACTGGTACCAGGTTAGAACAAAACCAGCTTCAGCCTAGGCATCATTCAATTTTTGAATAGCTTCCTATACATTGACAAGACTGGCATCTAAAGGAGGGATTGTATGTTTTCATTTTAACTTATAGGAAAACTTATGGTACAGTACTCCTTTTGCTTTTTGACAATCTGTTGGTTTCTCTGAAAGCATGACACTTCCTTCAGCAATAGTTTTATCCAAGGTTAGCAGAAAACTAACTGTTAGAGTTGCTTAGGGCTGTTTGCTCCAGGGAAATAATTCTGCAAGCTGGAAATATACAGGCTACTCACCTGGGAAAAGTAATAGATGTTTTTTTGTTGCCTGTGGATATTTGCTGTGCTATAACATTGTACCATAGAAAAGGAGAAGAGGGAACAAACTGAGCCATGAATGCCAATTTGTTATCATCTTCCTCGAGTCCAAATAACCAAGTTCCAAGGTTTCAACTAATATTTTAATGCCATAAAAACTGATTTCTGTAGCAACTATTCAGTTGGATGGGAGGCAATAGACAATAGACAATAGGCAGCATCCGACGAGCAGCAAAATCGACGTTTCGGGCAAAAGCCCTTCATCAGTTTTGCCCGAAACATCGATTTTGCTGCTCGTCGGATGCTGCCTGAATTGCTGTGCTCTTCCAGCACCACTGATCCAGAATCTGGTTTCCAGCATCTGCAGTCATTGTTTTTACCTAATAGACAATGGATACAGGAGTAGGCCATTCTGCCCTTCGAGCCTGCACCACCATTCAATATGATCATAGCTGATCATTCTTAATCAGTATCCTGTTCCTGCCTTATCTCCATAACCCTTGATTCCACAATCCTTGGGAGCTCTATCCAACTCTTTCTTAAATGAATCCAGCGACTGGGCCTCCACTGCCCTCTGGGGCAGAGCATTCCACACAGCCACCACTCTCTGGGTGAAGGCAGAACCTATGGTTTTAACTTACTGAACAAACATAGCCAACAGAGTCACATAACTCACAAATGACAATAGACCAAATCTTTGATGTAAGGCAGGATTATCATCAGAAACATGCAGTTGGGAGAAGATAGTTTTATGTATCATACATTATGGTTGTAAAATCAATTCAATTTGCTTCCAGCAGTGTGATCTCCAGGCAGGATTGATGAAGGAATTACCCAATCATCGCTAATCTGGCCAAGATTTGCAGTGTCACTATTTTAACTAAGTGCGTGGTAACCCAACTTCTATTAACACTACACCACTTCCATTTTTTTTGAAAGATTTTCAAACTGAAAAATAAATCAGTAGGAGAGACAATAGCACACATCTTACTAACAACTTGGTGGAATGATCATGAACTTACTGAAAGCTCAATCTATTTTAAGACTTGACATTCATGAATCATAACTCCCCACATAACACCAATACAGTGACAGCACTACATCTCACCTTTACCTCTTCGG
The DNA here is from genome assembly GCF_004010195.1 of Chiloscyllium plagiosum. NCBI lineage: Eukaryota > Metazoa > Chordata > Chondrichthyes > Orectolobiformes > Hemiscylliidae > Chiloscyllium > Chiloscyllium plagiosum. Next base: position 20,610,581 of record NC_057715.1, read on the forward strand.
GGCAGCTGAAGATGGGGTGCATCAAATGTGACCATTCCCCAGCATTGTCCTCAGACAGTGAACAAAATTAAGGAGATAATTTAACAGAGCTGCTTATATAAGATTTAGCCACCACTTCTAATCATGACATAAATAAAATAAAGTGATTGCACTTATGGAACAACACAGTTGTTCCTGACCACCAGTTTTCAGAAAATATATGAATGTCTTAGAAAGAGGAGAAATTAACTTTACCCAAATATTATAAAGGGTTTCAGTTATGAACAGGTGGAATATTTGGGATGGTTCTCCATGGAGCAAAAAAAAAGGTTAAGTTATGACTTAGCAGAGTTTTCCAAGTTGATGAGACTGTCTGACATAATGTAAAGAGAGAAAAATAAACTATTCCCTCTGGTGAGTGGGTCAATAACCAAAGGTCATAAATCATTGGCAAGAAATTGGAATGGAAATAGGGAGAGATGTAGTAGGTGGCAAGGTGGCACAGTGGTTAGCACTACTGCCTCACAGCGCCTGAGACCCGGGTTCAATTCCCGCCTCAGGCGACTGACTGTGTGGAGTTTGCACGTTCTCCCCGTGTCTGCGTGAGTTTCCTCCGGGTGCTCCGGTTTCCTCCCACAGTCCAAAGATTGCAGGTCAGGTGAATTGGTCATGCTAAATTGCCCGTAAGGTAAGGGGTAAATGTAGGGGTATGGGTGGGTGGCGGGTCAGTGTGGACTTGTTGGGCCGAAGGGCCTGTTTCCACGCTGTAATGTAATCTAATCTAATCTAATTTGTACAGAACTGTCTGGATCTGGTAGGTTCTACTTAAAAAAAAAAGGTGGTACAAGCTGATTTCATAAATAATTTTAAGTGAGTTAGACAGGTACTTGAAAATGACAAATTTATTGTGTTACAGGATCAAAAACAGTGTACCTGACTAAGCATGATTGATCTTTCAAAGTGCCAGTGTAGGGTCAATGGTGTGAATGGCTCCCCTCTGTGCTGCAAATGCTTCCGATTTTAAACTTTATTGCATTCTCAATATATCTCACTAAATCATTACTCGGAAGCACAATGCCAAACGAATTGATGGCATGGAACCTACAATGTCTCAGCAAAGCCAGGAGATAAGGGCAGCACAGTGGCATAGTGATTAGCACTGCTGCCTCACAGTGCCAGAGACCCGGGTTCAATTCCTGCCTTGGCAACTGACTGTGTGGAGTTTGCACATTCTCCCTGTGTCTGCATGGGTTTCCTCTGAGTGCTCCGATTTCCTCCCACAGTCCAAAGATGTGCAGGTTAGGTGAATTGGCCAAGCTGAATTGCCCGTAGGGATAAATGTAGGGGAATCGCTCTGCAATGGTTGCTCTCCGGAGGGTCGGTGTGGACCTGTTGGGCCGAAGGGCCTGTTTCCACATTGTAAGTAATCTACAAAAACTCGCTGTTCACCTGTGCTGGCTCAGCGGGAAAGAGTGGATAAAACCAAGAGAATTCCGTAGGTTTGTTCAAAAGGTGCCATGGATTATTTAGTTGCTTCCTCGACTGGTGGAATCAGCAGAGGTAGACATTTAGCTTAAAGGGTTAAATTTTACTGTAATTCAGTTGCAGATAGAACCTGCAATAGTTAGATTAGCTCCTGCACACTTAATCTCCATTATGTTTTGCATAAAAAGTTGTTGGAGGTGTTCATTAGAAACATTAGGGTGTCATCCGAAGTCTAAAATTTGAATAAATATTCCAAGCAACTCCATATCTCTAATCAAGTAGACTGAAGATTTCAATATTTAAAGGTGTGGAGGAGCTGGTATTAAACTGGGGTGGACAAAGTTAAAAAAACACACAACACTAGGTTATAGTCCAACAGGTTTATTTGGAAGTATTAGTTTTTGGAGCATTGCTCCTTCATCAGGTGGTTGTGGAGCATAAGATCATAAGACACAGAATTTATAGCAAAGTATTACAGTGTCATTCAGAGATATATTGAACAAACATGGACTGTTAAGTATTTCATCTTTTATTTTGGGTTGCAGGTTTCAGTTCATTAATATGTAAATCCTAGAACTTCTTTTAATTCACTTTCTCGAAATAACTTAAGATTTTATAACAAAAAAAGGTGACATCTCAGCTCAGACAATGCATTAAAGTTGTGAGGTCAGAGTCTGCCTGTATCCCAATCTTGATTCAGACTGGTTCTATTTCCAAAGTGGAATTTACAAAATATCACATGGATTGACTGCCTGTGGATTATGCATTTTTTGAGCAAGATAGAATGTATCTGCAAATACAATTCTGCAAATACAAATTCACCCCAAAGATTCTGGATTGACTGCCTGCAGATTATGCATTTTTTGAGCAAAATAGAATGTATCTGCAAATACAAATTCACCCCAAAGATTCATTTGTATGTGTGAATGCATGAGAGGGAGAGAGACAGAGACAGAGAGAGAGAGAGAGAGAGAGAGAAAAAGAGAGAGTGAATGTGTGCATATGTGCATGTGAGTGTAAGTGCACTTGAGAGATTGTGTTTGCATGTGTAAAAGTTTGATAAAGTGTGTGTGTGATTGTGATGGAGTATAAGCTTGTGAGAGGGTGTTTGTGTGTGTATGAGAGAGAGCATGTGTCTGAGAGATGGTCTGTGTGGGTGTGTGAGTATATAAAAGTCTGTGTGTCTTTGTGTGTGTGTGTGTGTGTGTGACAGAGAGCGTGTGTATAGTGTAGTGGGGTCACCTGTAGTGTGACATGAACCCAAGATCGTGGTTAAGGCCACCCAAAGTCCGCATTGGAGGTTGGTCACCCGAAAATCCGAGGCTGGCTGTCCCTGATTGGATGGGAATACCCCTTTCTGTTGATTCTTGTGCAGTGTCCATTCATCCATTGTCGTATCATCTGCTTGGTCTTGCCAATGTACCTTGCCTCGGAGCTTCGTTGCCTGCAGCATACGAGATAGACAACTTTGACTGAATCACATTAGTACCTGCAATGTACACAATGGGTGGTGTCCCCACAAGTTATGGTGGTATCTGTGTCGACACTCTGACACATATTCCAGTGGTTGCCGTAACAGGATTGTAATCAATGTTGTCCTGAAGATTGGGCAGTTTGCAACAAACAATGATCTGTTTGAGGTTTGATGTTTGTTTAAAGGTGAGAAGTGGAGGCGTAGTGAAGGTCTTGCTGAGATGCTCATCCTCATCGATAACGTGTTGCAGGCTGCGAAGAACGTGGCATAGTTTTTGGCTCCCACGAAGTACTGGACAATGAAGGGTACCCTATCAGTCGCAACCCGTGTCTGTCTCCTGAGGAGGTCATTACGCTTTCTCGCTGTGGCATGTCGGAACTGATGATTGATGAGTTGAGTATCATCCCTGTTTTTATGAGGGCATCCCAGTTGGGGAGTACTTCAGCGGTCAGGGACATTCGACCTTGGATCTTTGGGTGACTATCCTCCAAGGCAGACTTTGGGATAGGCAACAATGCAGAGTGGCCGAAGAGAGGCTAATAGTCATGCTCAGTACCCATGGGGATGGCCTTAACCAGGATCTTGGGTTCATGTCACACTACTGGTGACCCCACAATACTATACATTCTTTCTCTCACACACACCCACACACATGTACACGCACATACACACCCTCTCACAGGCTTATACTCCATCACACCCACACACTCATACACACACTTTAATGAACTGAACCCTGTAACCCATTCTAAAAGATGAAAGACTTAACAATCCAGGTTTGTTCAATATATCACTATATGACATTGTAATCTTTTGCTATAAATTCTGTGTCTTATGATCTTATACTCCACAACCACCTGATGAAGGAGCAGCACTAGTGCTTCCAAATAAATCTGTTGGACTCTAACCTGGTGTTGTCTGATTTCTAAAATATATTTAAAAGGTACAAAGCCTGAACAAGGAAGTATCAATTAGAATAGTGAAGGAGGAAGGAAGGAGGGAAGGGATGTACGGTGACACAGTGGTCAGCACTGCTGCCTCACAGCGCCAGAGACCCAGGTTCAATTCCCGTCTCAGGCGACTGACTGTGTGGAGTTTGCACATTCTCCCTGTGTCTGCGTGGGTTTCCTCTGGGTGCTCCGGTTTCCTCCCACAGTCCAAAGATGTGCAGGTCAGGTGAATTGGCCATGATAAATTGCCCGTAGTGTTAGGTGTAAGGGGTAAATGTATGGGTGGGTTGCGCTTCGGCGGGTCGATGTGGACTTGTTGGGCCGAAGGGCCTGTTTCCACACTGTAAGTAATCTAATCTAAGTAAAACTTCACAAAGCACGGTTTCGCAAATCAAGTGCTTTTCCAAGTGTAGTCACGACAGGAAATGCAGCAATCAATTTGTGAGTAGCAAACTCCTACAGATAGCAACATGATTATCATTAGGTAAAATGTCCTTTCTAATACTTACTGAAGATTTAATCACCATGGGGTGATGCAGAGGAGGGTTGACCTCTTCCTGGATGACCACAAGGGGAGACCAATCCATCAGGGCTTGCCAGCCTGGTCCATGGTTGCCATCCAGTCAGTGCTGTCTCAAGGATGCACTGATTCAACCAACAGTCCCTCAAAAACTTTTTTGTTTCAGCCTTGCTGGGGTATGTGCCACACGCATCTCTCTCTGCCACCTCACACTATCATTACTACTGTACACACCTCCCACCAAATATATACTCCAACACTATTTGAAGTAGGATTTGATAGTCACGCTCAGTACCCATGGGGATGGCCTTAACCAGGATCTTGGGTTCATGTCACACTACTGGTGACCCCACAATACTATATATTCTCTCTCTCAGACACACACACTTGAAAATGACAAGTTCAGATATTACAGGATCAAAAGCAATGCTCCTGGCTCAGCATGACTGATCTTTCAGGTGTAACATCTTCCCTCACTCACTCTCCCCCTCACTGTCTCCCACACCAGCAACCTTGCCTGCCCTCGGTGATGCCTTCATGGTCCTTCTCTACGTCCTTTCCCCCACATGCACCTGCAATGACAACTGTGCCACTCACTGTAATCTCACTCATTCCTCACACCACTCTATTCTCATTATAGGAGAGGACAGTCTATAACAGGGCAGAGAGAGAGGCCAGACAGGTGGAGGGGTGCCCAGCATTAGGTTCCTTAACTGCCACAAGAAGAAAATCTTGTTCCTTGCAGGAAGAGATCGGGATCGCTCTTGCAGGAAAACATCCGTCTCCTGCCAGATGAGTAGGTACCACATTATCACTCTCCCATTAACACAGAAGAAGCATCAGAAAGTTCACTGTCTGCAGCTCCATCACCAGCCCAAACACTGACACCTTATGATAGAGTGAATGAGCACCTCACTGTGACAGCTCTGTAGCTGGCCAAGGCTGCCTTCGGAATAAGGCAAAAGCGGATCCAGGAGGAGCAGGAATGATAGGCAACACAGGAGCAGCAGCAGGTCAGCATGGGAAACAGGGAGCACCCAGCTCAGGGAGAGGTTGCAGCTGCAGTGACTATCAGGATGCATGGGGTCCACAGGAGACCCAGAGTTTTGTGGCCCTGCCTCCATTTCCTGGGGATAAGCTATATGTTCCGGATACTGTGATAGAACTTTTGGGGCAGCACAGTGGCTCTGCAGTTAGCACTGTTGCCTTACAGCACCAGGTACCCGGGTTCGACTCCAGCCTCGGGCAACTGTTTGTGTGGAGTTTGCACATTCTCCACGTGGGTTTCCTTCCGGTACTCTGGTTTCCTCCCACAATCCAAAGATATGCAGGCCAAGTGAATTGGCCATGCTAAATTGCCCATAGTGTTCAGGGATGTTTAGGTTAGGTGCATTAGTCAGGGGTAAATGCAGGTGAATGGGTCTGGGTGGGTAACTCTTCGGAGGGTCGGTGTGGACTTGTTGTGCTGAAGGGCCTATTTCCACAACGTAGGGATTCTATATCTATGCAGGATGCTGGAGTAGGAGCTGAGGGCTGCAGGACTGGGAGACCATCTTCTCCCAGTGACTGTGAAGGTGACAGCTGCACTGAATGTGTGTGGGGCTGGCTCCGTCCAGATTGTGACGGGCGACCTGTGGAGGATCTCTCAGTCACGCTCCCACAAATGCTTCAGAACAGTGACTGATGCCATCAGGTCACACGGGTTCATTTTGCTCCTCTGGTCAGCTCTGCAGGCATGGGCAGGAGGAATCGGAATCACAGCTGGAATTCCCCAGGTGCAGGGTCTCAGAGATGGGATACACGTGGTACTGAGAGGGGCTGGTTCACATTACTGTGGAAATCATCAACAGGAAGGAGTTCCATTCCACTAATGCTTGCGTGATCTGTGATCACCGTTACCACTTCCTGGAGGTATAACCTGGCAGATGCTGTGAATCCTACATTCTGGAGCACTCTTGTGTGCCTGGTGTGTTTGAGGGTCCAGGAATCTTACATGACTGGTTACTGAGGGAGTAAGGCAACCATGATTTATGACTCTGTTAAGCAAGGCCCCTAACTGATGAGGAGTGTGCAGATGTAATGCTACCCTGGCCACACCAGGGATACTGTGGAGGAGATAACTGTCGATGATACGGTTGTCCTTTTGAGTTGCCCTCCAGCGTAGTCTGGGCAGAGGGTACCACGTAAGTCTGGTCTGCTATGTTCTGTACAATTGAAGCAAGGAATGAGTTGATGTGCTGGACTATGAGAAACTATTAGAAAAGGAGGATGCGGACATTATGGAGGAGAAACCTGTCCTTCTCCATGATACAACTAAGCTGCTTTGGTGTTATAAGCCAGGACCTGACTGACACCGGTACTGAATAGATGGGAGCTGGGTGCAGCAGACCATCATGGATCAGAAAATAGTTGTTGGTCATGGTGCCAAGATCTACTTTGCTTTGTTAAGCAAACTGCAGCCTACAAGGGCTGCAAGTAAAAGCTCATGTTTGGATTTGAAAGATTACTTGCTTACATGCAATGTTCCCCCACTGGACGGTGCCAAACATCACATCCACAGAGGCCACTGGGGACAGGAAAGCACTGAACTTAGAGGGTGTTTAGAAGAGATGTAGCTATGGAAAGGTGAAGTTTGCTGTGTGCTGTTTATACAGTGATGAGAGAATGGTGTTGTATGTGTGAAGGAGTGTCAGTTATGTTGCCTATGTGTTGTGCAGTGTGGTTTCATGGTTGCTGTGCCATGGCTTTGCTGGTGCAGAAGGGCACCGACTTACCAAGACTTGCCCAGGTTCATAGCCACCTTCTAAAGATGGTGTGGGCTCAAGTGGTGTCAGTCAGAGAGTCATAGAATTGTATAGCATGGTAACAGATGCTTTGGTCCAACTCGTCCATTGCTGACCAGATATCCTAACCTAATCTAGTCCCATTTGCCAGCATTTAGCCCTCTGAATCCTTCCTATTCATATACCCATCCAGACGCCTTTCAAATGTTGTAATTGTACCAACCTCCGCCACTTCCTCTGGCAGCTCACTCCATACACGCACCACCCTCTGCATGAAAAAATTGCCCTTTCAGTCTCTTTTAAAATCTTTCCCCTCTCACATTAAATCTACAGCTGATAATTTTGGAAAAGACCCCTATTAATGCCCCTCATGACAACTATAAGGTCACCCCTCAGTCTCCGATATCTTTCAGTGAATAAAATTGCAAGCTGTTCTTGAAATGACACGCAGTAAATGAGGTCAGTAAGAGGATGAGAAATCTCACTAGACTTCCAGGAGCAAATCCCTCTAAAAATCTTGATGTAACTTGAACAGAGTTAACAGAAAGCCAGATTCAACTTGTTATTGTCAAGAAGCTAACAGCTTTTCATACCCAATGACAAGTTCTCAGCTTCCACGTTTAATCAGATATTTGCCATTGTCTGAATGTGTGAATAGATAACAGGATGCCCCATTAGCCTCAAACTTATTTTCACAGCAAATTCTGGATCATTATTTCATTCCAAATGATGACAGCTCCAAACAATAAACATTGCTGCTTTAGTATGGCACTCAAATGTCAGTACAAATTAAACATCAGTGGTGATGATTTTCTTTTGTCACTTAATTTTGTGAGCACCATGAGGAAGATTTCATTTGTTCAGTGTTCATCAACAAACACGTTTTAAGGTGCATTCTCCTTGTCCATGATCGAGCTCAGCTGTTTTGGGTGCTGCAAGCCAGACAGACAGCGATTTCCAACAGATCAGAACTGGGTGCTTCAGACCATCATGGAATGTGAAGAAAGAATCATAGTTATGATGCCAGCATTTGGCTTGTATGGTGAGAGTGAACTTCAGCCTTGATTCGTTTTGTTCCTGTTCATTTTTGGCAGTTGTAAATAAAAGCTCATGCCTGGATTTGTCTGATTACTTTCCTGTTGTGATGTTCCCCCACTAGACAATGACAAGCTGCATGTCTATACTGGGCATCGGGATAGGGCAATGCCAAATTGAAGGGCCTTTAGACAGCTGGTATTCCTGGACAAGTCAAGTAAAGGCAAGGTGTTTCAATTGCGTCTCGAGTGACAGAATTTTATTGCATGTGCCATGGTGAATGCCAACCATGCTTGCTATATGCCATGGGCAGTATGCTTTGTGCTTCCTGATCTGGCACTACTGGTGAGGAGGCAATGTCAAATTGTCAATACCCATCCAGGTGTGCAGCAGCCTCTCGAAGATGGCACAGGTGCAAGTAATGCCAGTGTTTTTATGGAAATCCATTGAGTAGTGAGTTGTTTTAGGAATGGTATGTGGAAAACTTGGAATCAGATGAGTGGGACTCCACGGGGGTGAGTTAAGTAGCAATGTGTTTGGTAAGATGTGAGAAAACTCATTTGGTGTCACATTGTGAAACACTCCAAAAGATTCACCACATCTTGGACTTAGTCAAAAAGCATAAGTTTCAGCTCACTGTAACTAGGAGTTCCCATTACTGCCCAAATATCATGGCATTTGTGTCATCAGCACATTATTTAAAATTATATTGTGTATCCAGTGAAGCTCTGGCAGTCCAGAGCTTGCCCTACATAGTCCCACACATTCTTCCCAAGAATGACAGAATTGGCACCTACTTTGCAACAGTGACTCGGAGCCCCTGGTGCAGAGGGGGGCTTCACAAAGGTCCATCAGAGAAGGCCATGATACTAGCCCCTACTAGCATAGTCTGAGAACCCCACCTGGTTCTGTGTGGTCTCCGCGCTCTGGTGAAAGACCCAGCTCAAAAGAAGAAAAGTTAATTCTAGAGATGGAGGTCTTGTCTAATGAGGAGAGTTTGACTCGTTTAGGCCTGTACTGGCTGGGGTTTAGAAGGATAAGAAGAGATCTAATGGAGGTATATAAGATGGTAAAGGAGATTGATAAAGTCGACATAGAGCAAATCTTTCCCCTTGTGGAGCAATGTAAAATGAGAGGTCAGAGTTGTAGATTAAGGAGTGGCAGTTTTAAAACAGAGATGAAAAGGAATTACTTTCCTCAATGGCTCATTAATCTGTGGAACCCATTACCTCAGAGTGCAGTGGATGGTGCGACACTTGATAAATTTGAGGAGGAGATTGTCCAGTTTTGAATCAATAATGGGTTAAAGGGTTATGAGGATAAGGCAGGAAAGTGCAGTTGAGGCCAAGATGTGATCATTCATGGTCATAGTAAACGGCGGAGCAGATTTGAGGAGTTGAATTACCTATTCATGTTCCTCATTCTTATGTTCTTATGAATGACATTCTCTACTCTGCCAGGGGCCACAAACCTCTCATACTCTGATAGTGAGTTGACACTCACTCTGTCTCTGCCATTGCACCCACATGCCAAGAAACATGCTTCACCACTTTTACATTGCATGCACTATCTTCCCTCACTCACTCTCACCCACCCCAATGTCCCCACTCTTGTAACTACACATGCCTCTGCTCTGCCAACTCACTCTCCCACCTTTCTATTGGCTGCTCCAGCACCAACAGGTAGACCACCCATGGTCACGTGACTTAGTCTCTCCCTTGTTCTCATTCCAGGAGAAAATACCCATAACAGGACAGAAAAGGAGAGGATGCTTGGTTGGAAGCTCAAAATGGAAGGAGCTCCTCACTCCCCTCTGAGAGGAGCGGAACCTGGCCCTTGCTAGCAAACACCAGGAGTGCTCCTGTGAGGTGGTAGATACCCCATGTCCTGGCAACCAAGTAGGAAGACCTTCCCAAAGTGTCACTCTTCACTCATGACCCTCTCTGTATATTTAACATTAAGATGCTACAACTTCTATCCCTTGCCCCCAGCATTCACTCTTTTGACTTCTGTAAGTACTACTACACTGTTTAGCGATGGCCACAATCAAAATGGCCGCCTCATAAAACATTTCCTCCTGCACATCTGAGGAAGATGGAAGGAAAGCTTCAGATGAAGCACTGGCAAGGCTGCCTCATGTACCCCTCACCAGTTCAAATACTGGATATGTTGGTACATTTGTGAGATTAAAGTTGGGAACACCAGCTAGTGAGCACCTCACTGCCAAGTCTCCAAAGTGGGCAGAGAGAAAAATGCCATACGTTGCAGAAACACAGTGGACTGGCAGAGACCAGTCACCTGGTCAACCCCAAGCAGGAGAGACCCCACTGTGCCAGCAATTAGGGGCTTCATAGAAATGCACAGAAGCAGCAGGCATTTTGTCAGGGGCACCGAGCAACTTATTACAGAATTGTAGCAACACTGTTTGTATTATGCCACCTCAAACAGAATGTCAAAGGTAAGCAGCAATGCTGCAAGCATTGAAGTGGGCACAAAGTGAGAGTGCACTAAGAAAGTGAGTGAGTAACCCTGAGATACAGTCTGGTCCAGTCTGTGAGCTGAGTGTCCATCCCTGAGCACAAGATGTTCCCGCAGCATCATTCTAATAATTAATGCTTTAATGCATTAAGTATTAGAATAGTGCTGCAGGGACACTCTGTGCAGTTTGAAGTGCAGAGTGGCATTGCAGAAGTGTACTGTAAGGGGGCTGGTGGTGTACCCTGAAGATGTAAAAAGATTGGCATGTGTCAGATGCCAGCATCCGTGGTCATGATTTGAGGTGGTTATCCAAGATGGAAGCCCAGAGGAGCAAGTGGTGATATGGAGTCACCAGGTAGTGCCCGCTTTGGCCTTCATGCCAGGAATTCTTGGGATCTAGTTTCTTTCTGACACATGATAGAATGGTACCATGAGGTGAGATCTGATAATAGTGAGGGTGATAATGAGTAATAATCCTTGTTAAAAGGCCTCTTGTAAGAATCTCATTTTGACATCTAAAATTTATTTTGAAATGTGGCTCAATGCTCCTTGTTCAGAAAACCATACTTGGCTTCTCCCACATTTCTTGTCATTGCCCATGTTATTCAGGGACTGGTAAGATTTCACCACGTGGCTATTGGTTAAGGCCCTTTTTTCAGAACTGCTGAAAGATAGAAATGTAATAGATTTTGAAGCAAAATGGGGAAGAGGGAGGAAGAACAAAACAGAAGGTGTCAGGTACAGTAGAGGACAGGGAAGATTAACTGGCAGGAGATTTTGTGGTACAATAGGTACAAAGGGAATAAAGAAATAAAAGTCTTGTTCATGGTATTGGTAATGACAGAGTAATGAACAGTTATGGCCATAAGCAAACATGTGAAAAACAAAGTTAAAATGGGAAAATAAGTTGAAAAGAAACAAATGGCATTTCTGGTCTAAAATTGGTGAACTGAATGTGAAGTCCTTCACCCGTCTTTGTTATATGATTATTTAGAGGACTAGTGTTCATTTTTAAAGAAAATAAAAATAGATTATCTCACATTGGATCTTCACTCTCTTCGCCATATCAATTAGTATGACACTAGTTATTGTGACAAATCATCCCTCAGAAACAGACTTCAGTCACAGCACATTCGTATTTGAATCAGTGGGGCAGCACAATTAAAAATGCAAAAACTATGATATGCTATATAAAATAGGTCCAGATTGTCGATGATGCAATCCCAACATCAACAGTTCTTGCCACCAACAGTGCTAATTAAGCCAGTGATCTTTTAAGATTAAATGTATTATTCTCATTCCCACATCACATTAACTTGTTCATCAAATTAATGCAGAAGTACAGTACTAATAGCTGTAAACCTCTATAACATGGTGATTTGATTGCTCAAAAGAACTGCAATATCCTTTAATTGCCATTATGTCGTTTAACAGCATTTTGCAAATCTTTGAAGTTTGCTAAAGGATCTAGTTACCTCTAGTAATGAAGAAACTTCAGGGATTAAGATTGTTTCATTTTTAGTATCAACACTCATATGACTTTTTTAGAAATACCAAATCATGCTTGACACTGTCAAATAGGAATGGTCTTTATTAACAATCTATTGCATTGGCCTACTATTCAATCCCCATAAGTGCACTCCCATTAAGGGCAGCTAAACTGAGATTCGGGAATGCTCTCAGCAAGTCTCTGTCTCTCTTATTGCATAAGACACTTATTTTTTTTACCAAATTGTGGACTGAAATTCTTTTTCTATTCATTTTTATGTGATGCGGGTGTCTCTGGCTGGGCTAGCATTTATTGCTTGTCCTAGGTGTCCCCTTGAGAAGGTGGTGGTGAGCTGCCTTCTTGAATCGCTGCCGTTCACTTGCTGTGGGTTGACCCACAATGCCATTAGGGGTTAAATTCTTCCCCAATAATGTGATTGATTCTCAGATAGCTTGGTGTTGTGAAGAATATATAGGTAAGCCTTCAAACCACTTCCAGTGTAGGGGTGCGGTATATATTTTCCACTAAGCCACTTTATACCGGAAGAAAACTGAAGTATTTTTCCATCAACATTTGCTGTAAACTGTGACTTATCAAATGTTGATGGGAAGATAACCTATCCTGTGTCCCTTACAAATCAATAGACTCATCCAGAGAAGGCAACCTGGAAGCAGCATTCTGACCAACACAAGAGGATCATCTCAGCAACTCTTGTGAACGGAAGCCACCCAATTGGTTCTCCTGTCGTTCACAACCCATGTTTTATTTTTCTGTCCGTATGTGCAAGAGGGAGTTAACAAGGAGTTTAAAGTTTTAATTAGTAAATTGATATGCCAATGATTAATAAAACCTTTTACCTATAGCTCGGGTCTAATTACTTGTAATAAATAGTATTTTTTATTAAGTATACAAACCTAGTCCATGCCTTCTGTCAAATGAGGTTTGAAGACAGAAAAATTGAAGAATTTTCTGTACTTGTAAAACTTTTTATTTTTGCATCACTTCCAGAAACTGCAGGGTTTGATGTTCACTGTGTAACCCCAGTGAGTCACAACAATGTCCTTTTAGATGCATGCCTTTGGACACCTCCTTATTCCTCCTCCTTCAGCTCAGTTTAGCGTTTGTTTAATTATGTTCCTATGGAGCACCCTGGGAGGCGCTTTGCAACTCTAAGTTATTCTTATGTCTTCATCTTTTATTTAGACACAAAGACATATTATTCTGTGGATGATTTTATTGCATGGAATTACGTGTCCAATGCAACCAGCAAAAATATGAACTGAGGAATGATGCTATCATCAATGCTCAAATGCACAATTGCAGATAAATGCTCCCTTCACTGAGCAAAATGATGACGTTGATGTACCATGGGTCTTCATTATTAGCTTAAAGTTGTAATGCATACATCTGTAAAATCTATTTGGACTGCCTGGAAATTATAGTTCATTTGGATGAAACCATCATTTGCTAATCTAGGGCTTCAGAAGTGTTCATTAGACTGTGGAAATAGAACTAACCACAGAGGTGGTTATAGAAACAGATAAAAATCTTAATATAGGGACAGATTAACTGATTTAAAATAAATACACAGCCTGACAAATTATATCTTTACAGTGTTACATCTTGACATCCCAAGGACCTACTCTGATAAAATTAAAGTCATTTATTCAGTTTCTATGGGGAAATAAGAAATTTGCAGATTAATATTGTCAAATTAAAATGACATTAATGTAAAGATGGATTGTGACTAACAGATCTGTATTTATGTTATTTCTTATTAATGCTTCAAAGCTTTTGTATTATTGGAAAGAAAACAACAAAACTGTTTTTCTGCCTGGTTGATGTTGGAGGAGGAGACACATCCTGTGTCTAATGGATCTGTTTACTTTGACTGTTTTATAAAAAAAACACATGTAACTAATTTATCTCCTACAGCAATGTACAAAGAAATAAACTCTTTAGAGTACATATTTCATCTGTTATAACAGATGTAATGATATTATTTGGTTCATTGACAATAATGTTTATTCATTCGCAGTCAGCATACTAAATAAGATTCTAAATCTTTTAATGGCATGTGTCATTTGTAGGTATTGTTAAAGTTGTATTGAATATTCCATAATGTATTTTAAACTGGGTACAGAGCATGTTTCCATTTATTTACAGAACACAATGTGGCCATTTGACTAAAATAACCCTTGTTAACACTTGAAAGGAATCTCCTTTCATCCTTACACCTCAAACTATTAGTATATCTTTGCATTCTTTTACTTTACATCATGCAATTATCTTGTATCATCTAAAAGGCATTCTGCTATTTGTCATCATCTCTCCACATGGTACTGAACTCTACATTTTACTTTATCTCTGGCTATGGAACTTCCTTTATGCATCGAGTTTAGTGAATATCATTAACTAGAATTGAAAAATGATCATAAAACATATCGTCAATAGAGCTTTGCTTGTTGTATTGTTGGAAATTAACCAGTTTTAACATTGCTGTCCATGCTTTGGACACTTTGACCTATTGATGAGGTGGACAAGGGGACACAGATTTTAGTTTTCAGTTCAATTCAATTTTATTAACAAAATATTACTGACAAAAAACACTATGTGAGCATTTCCCAAATTCCCACAATATTTGCTGTCAATCTAGCCCTATCCATTTGAGAATGGATATTACCTGCAATGCTCCCGTATTTGAGCTGGGCCATTTAAATCTCCTTCCTCTCTGATATTGGGCTGGCTTGCTTCCATGAAGGTGGTCTCACAGGTCAGGCAGGATGTTCTCTCTCTGTCTCTGTCTCTGTCTCTGTCTCTCTCTATCAGTAAGGCGTTCAACAAGGTTCCCCATGGGAGACTCATTAGCAAGGTTAGATCTCATGGAATACAGGGAGAACTAGCCATTTGGATACAGAACTGGCTGAAAGGTAGAAGACAGAGGGTGGTGGTGGTGGAGGGTTGTTTTTCAAACTGAGGCCTGTGACCACAAGGACAGGTGCTGGGCCCTCTACTTTTTGTCATTTACATAAATCATTTGGATGCAAGCATAAGAGGTGCAGTTAGTAAGTTTGCAGATGACACCAAAATTGGAGGGGTAGTGGACAGCGAATAGGGTTACCTCAGATTACAACAGGATCTGGACCAGGTGGGCCAGTGGGCTGTGAAGTGGCAGATGGAGTTTAATTCAGATAAATGCGAGGTGCTGCATTTTGGGAAGCAAATCTTAGCAGGACTTATACACTTAATGGTAAGGTCTTAGGGAGTGTTGCTGAACAAAGAGACCTTGGAGTGCAGGTTCATAGCTCCTTGAAAGTGGAGTCGCAGGTAGATAGGATAAAGAAGGCAGCATTTGGTATGCCTTCTTTTATTGGTCAGTATTGAGTACAGGAGTTGGGAGGTCATGTTGCGGCTGTACAGGACACTGGTTAGGCCACTGTTGGAATATTGCATGCAATTCTGGTCTCCTTCCTATTG
>NC_057715.1:20626586-20654465 GCF_004010195.1 Chiloscyllium plagiosum
TTGAAAAGATGTTGTGAAACTTGAAAGGGTTCAGAAAAGATTGACAAGGATGTTGCCAGGGTTGGAGGATCTGAGCTACAGGGAGAGGCTGAACAGGCTGGGGCTGTTTTCCCTGGAGAGTCGGAGGCTGAGGGGTGACTTTTTCGAGGTTTACAAAATTATAAGGTGCATGGATAGGATAAATAGGCAAAGTCTTTTCCCTGGGGTGTAGGAGTCCAGAACTAGAGGACATAGGTTGAGGGTGAGAGGGGAAAGATATAAAAGAGACCTAAGAGGCAACTTTTTCACACAGAGGGTGGTACGTGTATGGAATGAGCTGCCAGAGGAAGTGGTGGAGGCTGGTACATTTGCAGCATTTAAGAGGCATTTGGATGGGTATATGAACAGGAAGGGTTTGGAGGGACATGGGCTGAGTGCTGGCAGGTGGGACTAGATTGGGTTGGGATATCTGGTCGGCATGGACAAGTTGGACCGAAGGGTCTGTTTCCATGCTGTATATCTCTATGACTCTGTGACTCTCTCTCTATCTCTGTGGTCAGAGCTCTACCAAGTCTTCATTGAGGTGGTGGCATTTATGTGAGCGTTCACATTCACCCTCGCCCCAAACCTTCCAGAGTGTTCTATAGCCTTTGGCCAATGGGGTCATGAATTTGGTTCAATCATCCAATGTGGTTGCACCAACTTCCTTCACTGTTGCCATAATGGAAGGTGTAATGTGCACATACTCGGGCAATCAAAATGCCACAAAGTCTGATCAACACTTTTCCAATACAGAACCCTTGGGCTGGTTATAACTGTTTCCTCATGAACCTTTGTCGCCTCTTTGATCTTGGTTTCTACTATTCTCTGTAGTCAATAGCTGCTGGTTGCTGTTTAGTTTTGTTTGACCAATTTTCGGTCAGGCCCGATTTCTCCAGCTGTGGGTCAATTGAGAATGTCTAATTTTCAGCCTGTGGTCACTTGGCCACAACATTGTTTCGCACAATCATATTACAGGTGCTGCAAATATTTGAACTGCTAGTTATAAATTAATTAAATATATTTGAAAATGTTGCCTCACTAACTTCGACAATAACCACCTAAAAGGCTTGTCATTTAAAACTACAAACAAAATGTCAGTAACTCGGCAACCTCTGTTTTATATTCAGTTGTAACCTTTAATAAAGGTTATCTTTTAATTAAAACAGAAAGCTCGAAAAATACAGCAAGTCGGGTATCATCAGTGGAGTGAGAAACGTGTTGCGTCCACATTGAAGAAATGAAGAAAAGCAAAGGGTTTTATGTCATTGAAAAGGGGAAAGCGAGAGGCTAGTGGAGCAGAAGGGGAAGTAGCTTAAGATTCAGAGAATCTTCAGAGATCCTGGCTGAATCTTTTGCTGACTGTCAGTCCCATCGAGTTTCATGGAAGATTTCACTTTGTGAGGCCTTGTAAGATCTCTCATTTTATCTTCACAAACGTGCCTCATTAATTTACCAGTCTCCTATGACATCCATCTCACTCAATTCTTACCACCTATCATTCCCAGAACATCTCAGCACTCTCTGGGTATCCGATGAAAGACCGGCATCCCTGGCGCTCATGCCATCTTTAAAAGCACTGAAATCTAGCACTGTCCCTCACTGGCATAGCTACTGTAATGCCATGCTGCTCATGGCATATAACCAGCATGATTGACATTCCCTCCACATCATTGCACCCTAGTCACTGTTTGATCACCAGACCACACAGCTTACCTGTCCTTAGCTACATCCAAACTAAACACTCTCTCTAGATTATCGCTACTGTGTGCCCAGCGCCGATTGAAAACCCACAACTGTCATTGTTCAGACCATCAAATACAGGGAAGCAATCAGACAATTCCATGGATGACTTTTTTTTTACAGTCAGCAAAGTCAACAACAAATGAAATGTTTTGCGGCTGCAGTTTGCTCCCAGAATGCAAACCCAACCATGATGGCCAATACTGTTGTTATACATTTCAGCTCTCTTCTACTGAAACCAAGTGTCAATCAGGTCCTTTCTGGCTTGTGGCACAAGCTGTGGCTCAGACATAGACAACAAGAGTTTCAATTTTCACGAATAATCTCACTCTATTCCTCCTGTTCTGCCAGTTCCTCAGACTTTAGCACATCGCCTAACTTACTGCTCCAATTATGCAGTGCGCAGCACATCAATATGATGCAGTACACTCTGTCCAGACTATACTGGATGGCACACCCAGATCACTCCAAGCAACGGAACTACTTCTTCAACAACTTGACCATCTGCTCCACCAATGAAATTAGGTGGATCAAGTGGCTTTAAATCTGTGCTCCACATTTGTTGAGGGAATGCACAATTATATATTGAACTATGGATGCAGTGGGATAGCCCTTGTTCCCCAGTAATCACCCAAATCTCAATTCCACTGCCTGGGCTCCTGTACCTTTCTAAACAATCAATGCAGAGATCCTTCCAGGACTGTATTCTTCCCAGACCTCAGACTGTCTTTGACAAGTAGCTCCAAGACATGACTGACCACACATGACTGTTGTCTGTGCAGCTCCCAACCAATTTCCCTGGCTGATCATTGCCCATTTCTCAGATTACAGTCAGAAATATATCCAGACCATAACTGATAGCTCCTACACCATGGTACAGAGTGTGCATGTGTGCTGACAGTTCTGAGAATCTTTAAACAGCAAGGACCCCTTCCTTGACTGGATTGAGCACTAACTCATCATTACTTTCTGAAATGCCCATTTGGTTGAATAACTGTGCAGTTTACTTATCATTAGACAGTTGGCACATGCTGTTGGTATTAAATTGACAACTCATTGAGCCATACAGGAAGATTCCACCTCCACTCCCACCCCCTCATACACCTCGGCACAACAGATAGATCCCTATTAATAAGCCCAGCACATAGCATATCCGTGTCTGCACAAAGAGCACATCAATATCGCATCACTTATAGCCTTTCGACTCTGGCTGAAGAACCAACTGATAAAAAGCATTACACAACATGGAAAGGTAAGGAAAAGAAGGCAGGTAGACATGAAGTGATTGGCTTCCACACAGAGCATTAGCAAGCAGCCTTGAGATGCAGTCTGGTTCAGTTGTGATTGGGTGCTTTATTATAGGGATTTGTACAGCTGGTGCCCTGAGATGGTGTTGTGCGATGAGCTACATGGAGGCCCTTCGCAGTCAGCAATGAGCTGAATTTGGTAAAAACAATGACTGCAGATGCTGGAAACCAGATTCTGGATCAGTGGTGCTGGAAAAGCACAGCAGTTCAGGCAGCATCCAACGAGCAGTGAAATCGACGTTTCGGGCAAAAGCCCTTCATCAGCCCTTTTCCAGCACCACTGATCCAGAATGAGCTGAATTTGCCAAGTGCTCGCTTTGACTTCCAGGTTGAGAATTCTCAATGCCTAGTTTGCATTGTGTTGGGTGGTAGGCAATGCTCTCTTTTTTTTGTTGCTAAGCAGAACTCCCAAAATCCAAGAAAAGCAGTGGCTTACAAAAGTGGAAGCCATTTACCAGCATGGTGATTGACATAGATAGATCTTCCCAGCTGCTGTCTCACTGTGCAGCTTAGAGAGAATGCTGGTGGTAAGATAGAAAGCTGCATATTAAAGAGGTCAGATGTGTATTTCATAAGGTCAATAACAAGCAATCATTCCCCTTAATAGACAACTCTGCTGCCTGGCGAGAATCTAGCCTCACCACCCAGAATTTGGTTCAAAGATGTAATGAATTGCTCCGGGCAGCGAGGTAGGTCTTGCTGGAATTCTCATTCAATATTTTATGCTATAGCGCACATTGCTTGGGCCCCTGTAAGATTTCACCCTCTGTTTCTCTTTCTACTAATGCTGCCAGACCGACTGAGTTTCTCTAGCCCTTTCTGTTTCTATTTCAAATTTACGACATCTTCTGCATTTTGCTTTTATTTAAAGGTTAAAGGGAGATTGGAGCTCAAAGCTTTCAGAGAACCAATGATAAAGGGAGAGGAGAAATAACAAAGTCGATACATTTTAATTGTTGATTTATCTATAATTACACTGGACTGAAAGAATAGAGGAGACAATCTAATTGTAAGCATTGAAAATAATTATCCTTTAAAATATTTAAATAAGATTTACTTAGCCATACATAAACTCTTTTATTTACAAAGAAAGGTAATTTGATTAGCAGGAGGCAAAGCTGATAAGCATCGAGACAATGCTTTCTCTATTTTGCTTTATAACAGAAGCTGTTCATTTGTTTTCCATTTGCAATAGTTGTCTACACACTTCAGCAGAAACTGTGCAAAAATTGAATACCTGCATATACTTGTGGAAAAGTCAAATCTTTTAGACTATCTTTTAAGGTTAAATTCATGGAGTCGATTATAGCATGGATACTGTTTTTAAGGGGCTGAAATTCATGGTACAGTCCAAAATACCGTATCATTAGCAGAAGCCCAACTGATTTCTAAACGAATAAAGAAAAAAGACACAATGAGTTACAGTAATTACTGGATAATACCAGATAAAATTCTCTTGCTGCTACACAGTTATTTATATTCTCTGCAACTTCAATAACTTTCAGTTTAAACGCTGCTGTATATTTTTGGGTTTTTTTCTGGAGGGCATTTTTATACAAAATGATGAAGAAATTTCAAAATCTCAACTATGTAAATGACTGTATTCCACGAGTGCGATAGGGAAACTGAGCTCAGCTGAGCTGCACACAAAGGGAGGTTGTCACCTGACTCTGACCTGGTGCGTCTTAAACTTTCACACCAAATTGGTGTGAATTGTACATTAAAACACATAATAGTACAAAAAAGATTTCCTCAAAATAACGTTTGTTGATCACAAATATTGATCTGTTATCTGTGAAGAACTAGGGTTAGCTTTTACACGAGATATATACAAAGTTAGACCTTTTGGCTAAAAATACACATTACATGAGATCAACGTTTACTCGAGTATATATGGTAAATATGTTCTTTTTAACTCCAGTACATTTCTTTAGGGGTAGGCTTGATATATCAATGAGGGAACTTCATGTGGCAAATAATATTTAATAGATATTGAGGGAGGAAAGCATATGACACAATATATCCACAAAATATGCTTCAAATTCCTAAACATTTCTCAGAAAACATTGCCTGGAAATTCGGAAAATGATGTTACTATGAAAATATATGAAGTAGATTCATTTCAAACCCCTCTCCATATTATGTTTATTTAGGAATTAATTTGATTATACAAACAATATCACACTGCCAGCGCAGAAATTAAAATTATGGTTGTATATTGACTGCACTGAGAATTGCTATAATGTTTCAACAGTGCGTTAATGTCAGTACTGAGAGTTTCTAACAATCAAAAAAGCCTGAACAGATGCGGGGATGTTTTCTCTCGAGTAGCCAAAACAGAATTGAAAGTGGTCTTTAAAATTATGAAGGGATTTGATAGGTTGGATTTGGAGAGAATGTCTCCTCTTGTGGGGTAGGCAATAATAAATTCAATAAACAATTCAGGCAATACTTCTTTACACAGATTGCAGTAAGAATGTGAAATCTACTAGCAAATCGAGTAGCTGACATGAATAGCAAGGATAATATTCAAGGGTAAACAGGGTTAGTACAAAATGAGAAAGGAGAGGATCTATCGATAGGATGAGATGAAGCAAAACTGGACTTAGATAGATTAGAGCATAACTATCAGCAGGATCTGTTTGGCCCATGGCCCGTTTCTGTATTGTAATTACGAGGGAAGTCATACATGACAGAGATACATTTTTTTAAAACATGGAAACAGCAAAACATCAACTAGACAAGAGGGTCATCTCGGTCATCTACAACACCAGAGACTCACTTAATTCTATCACTTGTCCTTTGATAAACTCAGCAGCAAATGAGGCTTGTCATCAATAATTTATGTGTGACAGAAGAAATGGAAGAAATGCATTTTTTCCGTAAACCTATGTGCCTACATCAACAACAAAAATTTGCATTCACATAATATTTTTACTACAATAATGCAATTCAAGGCATTTCACAGGAGCAATATCACAAGAGCAAATTAAGAGGTAAACTGCTAGAAATAAAGCAAAACAAGTCTTTCCACACTTAGCAAAGTGCTTCTGGCAATGATGTGTACATGTCCCTTGTCTTAGGGTTAGAATCTTTAGTGTTGGTCATCTTATTTGAGAGATGTGATTCACTTCTCTACTCCCTTAGCACCTGTCTGAACGAAATGCCTGGGCAATTCAATAAGCTCTTGTATTCCTTCCCTAAATGAGGTGATATCCTTCAGGTCGAGTATCGAGAAAATTGTTGTGCCCTTTTGTCCAATGTCACTTCTCACCTCAGACCTGTGCCAAAGAGATACAGGGTGAGCAATGACATGACATGCAGACACTGCACCCCAAGGATATTACTTTGACTCATAAGTGCTAAAACAATGCTCACTGACAGCCTGCAGCTCAGTTCACTGGCAGCAGCAACAATAACTGTAAGTAACAAACCTTTACTTTCTTTTGGAAATGAAATCGTGTTAAAGTCAATTCGTTTGGAAGTAATAAATACCTGAGACTTCAGGAAGACTGACACTTCCACGGAGTGCTAAAAATGCTCATAAATTCATCTAACAGCCTGTGATCACATTGGAACCTTTTCAATTGAATTATGGCTTTATGATCTTTTCTCAGGTACATTCCTTTCCATTTTTCACCATTTATATTCCTCTGAATCTATCCAGTATGTCACAGTTGAGTGTAAAATATTGTTGTCGCAGCCCATGACTAAAGTTGAGAAGATGGCTGTCTGGGGCATTTTAGCTGACACAAGATGGCCAAAAGGCTTGGCAGCTACATATAGCAGATGTTCACAGACAGACTTGTGATCTCCATACAGAGTTACTGGATAAGATAATGAAAGGTCCCGCGGAGGTCGTAATAGGGTCCTGAAGGTACAGTCGGGAATTTACTTGGCTTTCTGTACATAGGCAGTTCTAAACAAATAAGCATTTTAATAAGGGGCATTTTTGAAAAGTCTATTAAACTACAGTCCCAATTTGTTATTTAGTGACATGTAGAAGGAAACATCTGATCCGACAGTATTTCAAACATTTTAGGTAATTATAAGTTAAAAACGTTTTTAAAATGAATGTGTAAGGGTTATTTGAATTCCTTGAGCAAATATTTGCAGGCAATAAAAGAGGCATTCTGCATCATTAGGGAAGATAAAGCAATAAATGGTATGACTATGACCTCTGAAAGATTAGCAGCACGTAAGAGAAGGCCAAAGAAGGTTGTAAAAATAAACGTCTGGACTGGAAAGACATGAACAATTGTAGCTTAAGTGTAGATGTAGATAATTTGAACAAATGCTTACAACTAAAGCTCAGGGCAAGAGTGGCAGAGACAGATTACAAAATACAAGTGAAGATGTGGTTTTATCCCCTGGTTACTTGTGGAATCGAAACAAGTTTCATCCAAAGATTTGGTAAAGTTGTAAAGTGATTGATTTTCACCCTCATCAATGGAATTTGAATGAATGCTTTCTATTAAAGAAAAGAAAATGAATGATGAAAAGTGTTTAAAGTAGAAATCGTAAAAGATTCATTAAATAACTAAACTCTGGTTTAAAACTCACTTACAATATGAGAATAGAAGGGATTGTAATTGCAACTGCAAGTCAGAGGAACTGTTTGTTTGAACCCTCAGGCTGAAGTGAGGGAAAGGTTGTTCCTCAATTTGTCAGCTGTATTACAGAATTGTAGAAACTTTATATTAGAGGTCACAGTGGCTCCAACAGCATCTGTAGAGACAGCAAGTTAAGGTTTTGAGTCTAGAGGACACTGCATCAGAGCTGAAATGAAGTGAGTTCGGAAGGGGGGTTGGGTTGCAGGTGTTGGGATAGTAAATGTAGGGTGCTGGTGGAGAAAAGACATCGATAGTTCAGATTAAGTGATCAGAATGTGAGAATGGCAAAACAATGGTGTATCCACAAGCCGGACGTGAAAGGGCAGACAGTCCCACTAGGATGTGGGAAGGGGAGAAAGGACATGGTGACAGAATGTAACAAGCAAAAAGAAAGGGAAGAAATAGGAGTTGGTTCACAATTTGAAGGTGTTGAACTCAATATTAAGTCCAGAAGGTTATAAAGTGCCGAGTCAGAAGGTGAGACGTTGTTCTTCCAGTTTGCGCTGGGATTCACTAGAACACTGTGGCACGCTGAGGACAGACCTGTGGGCATGTGAGAAGGACGCTGTGTTAAAATGACTGGCCAGGGTCATGCTTGCACACAGACTGGGGGGTGTTCTGCAAAGAGTCACCCAGTCTGCATTTAGTTTAGTTTAGTCTGCAGCGAATACAATACACAAGGTTGGAGGAGGTACAGGTGAAATGCTGCTTAACCTTGAAAGACTGTTTAGGCCATTGGATGGTGAACAGGGGGGAGGTGAATCCAGGGGGACTGTCTGTCCTTTTAAGTCTGGCAGGAGACACACCATTGTTCTGCCATTCTCACATTCTGATCACTTGATCTGAACTATCAACATCTTTTTTCCACCAGCACCCACAAACTCCACATCCCCCACCTCGCCAAACTAAATCATAAATGCGGTAAAAACAATGACTGAAAATGCTGGAAACCAGATTCTGGATCAGTGGTGCTGGAAGAGCACAGCAATTCAGGCCGCATCTGACGAGCTCGTCGGATGCTGCCTGAATTGCTGTGCTCTTCCAGCACCACTGATCCAGAATAAAGCATAAGTGCTGCCACTTTACACTTCACTTCAGCTCTGATGAAGAATGATTTAGACTCGAAATATCAGCTTGCTCTTTGTCCACAAATGCTGTCTGGCCCGTTGTGATCTCCAGCATTTGTTGTTTTCAGTACAGATTCCAGTAACTGCGGTAATTGGCTCCTTAGCTTTATATTAGAGAAGTATTTAAAGACTTTATAACAATTGATAGAAATTAATATCCTTGCTAATCTTCAGTACTAAAGCTAATAGAAAATTTGGAAGAGTTCTTAGTGTTAAGTAAGTATTTATTATTGGCAAATAATGTAGTGCAGTTGGTAAATGTCTGGGAAAGACTATAACTGTCAGATGCATTGTAGGATCTCAATGACTGATTGACATATCTGGTAAACATCATGAGGTTATGGGAGGACCTAGGGCTGTCCATAGAGTTGGCCATCATTGATTTAATGTATTGGTTATGAGGAAAGTGGTGAGCAATGACAACGATGTTGCATGTAATTATTGTAATGCAAAAGGTCTTCAGTTGGGGAAAGTTAGAGTGTCATGGGCCTCTGCTCTGATCTGTGATTAGGAAGGCAACTGAGCCCCATGTGAAAGCCAGATTTTCGGTGATCCCCTGGCCTCTCTCACATGCATGGTAGAAGAGTTCTAATAAAGATCATTTGTACTGCTGAATACAGAACTAAAGATACCTCTTTGATATTTATCCCTATGACACAGATGAAAGAAACATTTAATAGCAGATTGTGCCTTCCAGTACCACAGTAATGCTTGATCTGAAGCATTCCCTAGAAAACATTTTAGACTGTTTGTTAATTTGCCTTTGGTTTTATCAATAGGTACCTTTGGATTTATTATTCTGATTCTCAGGTGAAAGAATATAAAATGGAAAGCAACAGCCATTCCATTCACAATAAAAATTGGAAGATTTGGAGAAACCTCAGCAGGTCTGACAGCATTGGTGGTGAGGAAGACAGAGTGAATGTTTCTCGTCCAATAAAAGACTTCTTCAGATCTGAAGAGAGAGGCAGAAAAGTGATTGGGGATACAATAGAGAAGGTGGGGAAGAACAATCAGAACAGAAGGGATGGCCAAGGAAGTTTACAAGAATTGAAAGCAATAAAGACAAGCATGACATTAGCCTTCTTTACCACCCTATCTACTTGTATGGCCACTTTCAGGGATGCATGGACTTGAACCCCAAGATCTCTCTGTATATGAATGCTGTTTAGGATCCTGCCATTACCTGTACACTTTGCCATAATATTTGATCTCCTAAAGTGTAGTACCTCACACTTACACAGATTAAATTCCACCCGCCATTTCTCCACCCATATCTGTACATGATCTATGTCTCGCTGCATCCTTCGACAACATTGTACATGATTGCAATGATCTTTGTATTGTCTGCAAATGCACTAACCCACCCAGCTACGTTTTCATCTGAGTCACTTATGTATATCACAAACTGCAGAGGTCCCAGTACAGGGGTGGCACAGTGACTCAGTGGTCAGCACTACAGCCTCACAGCTCCAGGGATCCAGGTTTAATTCCATTCTTGGGTGACTGTCTGTGTGGAGCCTGAACTTTCTCTCTGCGTGTCTGTATGGGTTTCCTTCAGTTGCTCTGCTTTCCTCCCACAGTCCAAAGACATGCAGGTTAGGTGGATTGGCCATGCTAAATTACCCCTCATGCCTAAGGATGCGTAGGCTAGGTGAGCCATGGGGAAAGTAGGGTTACAGGCACACAGTGAGTCTGGATGGGATACTTTTCAGAGGGTTGGTGTAGACCCCATGGGCTGAATGGCCTGCATTTGCAGTGTAGGCATTCTGTGGTTCTATAAATTCCCTGTGGAACACCATTAGCCATACAGAACACCACTAGCCAGAAAAACACCCTTCCATCACTGTTCTCTCCCTTCTATGGGCAAGCCAATTCTGAATCCAAGTCACCATGGATCCAATGCATTTTAATCTTCTGGATGTGCCTACCAGAGGGACTTTATTGGAAGACTTATTAAAAACCATGAAGACAACATCCACCTCCATTGATCACCTTTGTCACCACCTCAAACAATTCAATCAAGTTAGATGTTTGTTTCAGTGCTTTAGCACATGCAGTTCTTTGTTTTAATAAAATCAAAGTTGAGTGCAGAGGCTGCAAAGTGCCAAAACAGAAAATGACGTGCTGTTCCACCAGGTGATGTTAGGCTTACTAAAGCAATGCAGCAGGCTTAGGATAGAAATATGTATGTAAGAGCAAGATGGTGTACTGAATTGACAAATAACTGGAAGGCTGGGATCTTTCTTGCAAACTGAGTAGACTTGTTCTGTAAAACAGTCAGTTTGCATTTGATCTTTCTATTGTAGAAGAGACTGCATTGTAAGCAGTGAATGCAGTAAACTAGATTGTAAAAAATGTGCAAGGCAACAACTGCTTCACCCAGGAGTGTTAGGAACCTTGGACAGTGAAAAAGGAGTAGCTGATGCCTTTTGTTCATCTTGCTCTCATTAAAATCTATAAACTGTTACCACAGAGTCCCTAAATGTCTAGTGTTTCTTCTTATTTCTGTCAAGTGAAACAAATTTTTTTAACAAATGCATCAGACTGAAATAACCTCAATAGACTTGTCCTTTAAATATTGGATATGGTGGAGGAAATGCTTGTTTCACTTTGTGAAGGTTTAGTTTAGTCTCTGCTTAATTATGCTTTCTGCTTCTTCAAAATTGAAAATATATATTTCTTATTTTCTGGACAGGGTAGGCTGACAGCCCAAATTATTTTTTTATTCCGTGGTTTCAGGCTTGATATGTCAATTATTCCATTGCTAAATACTGTTGGTAGCTTTCCTCAACAAGTGGAAATTGTGGAGAACAATGATGGGCTGCAAAGTGATGAGGGGGAACCCTGGGGCTAGTGCAGGCAAGTAGGTGGCACAATGGCTCAGTGGTTCGCACTGCTCCCTCACAGCACTGGGGACCTGGGTTCAATTCCAGCCTCGGGCAGCTGTCTGTGTGGAGTTTGCATATTCACCCTGTGTCTGCATGCATTTCCTCTGGGTGCTTCAGTTTCCTCTCATAACCCAAAGATGTGTAGGTTAAATGAATTGGCCATGGGAAATGTAGGGTGACAGGGACAGGGTAGGAGGGTGGATCTGGGTGTGATGATCTTCAGAGGGTTAGTGTGGACTCAATGGGCTGAATGGCCTGCATCCACACTGTAAGGATACTATGTTTCTATGAAGCAGGGCAATGAAGTTAGCCAAGAATTTGAATGATCACACTGCAACCTCTTCAGCAATCCTCTGAAGCAACTGCCTCTCCTCATGACTTGAGGACAAAGGTAACAACTAATCCTGATGAGAGTGGACTTGCCCTTCAACTGGAAAGTTGGAAGAAGCCTTGCATCACCTTCCTTGGGCAAGATCTACTGCATCAAGTTGTCAATGATGGAGCTTAGTCTTGACCCCAATCAGAGGCTGGTAATTGTTCATCGTTGGCAGCAGTTATTGGTAATGTACACAACAGCAACCCAAGATCAGCAAAGGCCCCAAGGCCGTAGCCCAGTGAGTGTGGAATAAAGAGATTGAAGCAAAATAATAGAGACACCAGCACAAAATAAACAGAATCACAGGGATTCCATCAGAAACCAAAGGACAACAAACTTAGTTAAGGCCTTGAACAAATCATACAATTTACCTTAAACCATGCCATGCAGGATCGACAAATCTAGAAATATTTTCACTGTGGATACATTCTCTCTACAACCAAACATGGTGATAAGCTAACACCAAAACATTGGAAACTTTGTTTTTTGGCCCTTGCACATAGCTAACAAGGCTGCACATTAACTATTTTTGTGGATCTTTTGATCAAGCAATGATTACCTTGAATAAGTGACACCAACCTGACCCATGCGAGCAAGCAAACCTGCGCGGGTTTGCTTTTCAGGTTTTCTGCAACTGATCCGTCGACTGGTGGTTGGTGAAACCCTTAAGTTGATGTGGAACAAATGTAGGATCCCCTGTCCTGCCACACTCCACCCCATCCCCTTGCTCCAATCTCATTTCAAGGAAAGACAGTAATTTGTTTTTGTCAAATTCAGGAGATCAGGCAATAAATTCAACAAATTATAGCCACAATTAAGATAGGAGTTAAATAATATACCAAAAGTGCTTGCAGAAATCGGTTAGCTTCAATGAATATATAGAACGGATAATAACACTATGATCAATAAAATGGAGAGAGGTGACAATGAGTAAAGTTTAGAGAGACAGTGCATGAGGCAGTAGCAGTATGGAATAATGAGTTGAAAAGGTCTGAGGAGAGTAAGGCAGAATGGAGTAACGTGTGCATATACACACGAGAGTACATCAATGCAGGAAGATGGAGTAGAATTTAACAGGTAACTCAAAAATGGCGAGCAATCAAGGATTCCCGAACTGTGAATCGATTTATGAAAGGTAGTGGAGAACCGCAGAAGAGTGCAACAGCATAATTAGCAGTGACATACAACAAATAATGTGCGCAGCAGCGGAATAAATAAGGACAACAGAGAATTATATAGGTGATAGAATGGAAATGGAGAATTGGCATTGGGAGCACATGAAAATAAACAAAAAGACATGCATTATGCAAGACAACAAATAGCACAAGTGCCACACACCATATGTTCTCTCCTATCCAAAAACAGGAAGAAAAACGTGAAAAAAAGTAACGAGATTGAAGCAAAATAACAGACATACCAGCACAAAATAAACAGAATCACAGGGATTCCATCAAAAACCAAAGGACAACAAACTTAGTTAAGGCCTTGAGCAAATCGTACAATTTATCTTAAACCATGCCACGCAGGATCGACAAATTTAGAAATATTGTCATTGTGGATACATTCTCTCTACAACCAAACATGGTGATAAGTTAACACTGAAACATTGGAAACCTTATTTTTTGGCCCTGACGCAGAGCTAACAAGGCTGCACATTAACTATTTTTGTCTTTGTGGACACTGTGGCGAGATACACAAAGAATGATACATTGGATGTGAGTTGCACCTAAAGTTGATTCATATGAAATTTTTTTTCCTGAGGGGAGTAGAGAAAATTGATACATCAACACAATAAGGTGGTTCAAACACAAGTTTTACTCATCTTCAAGGAATGCTGAAGGAGGCTTTAGGAAATGCATTCACTGAACTGAGCAGAGCTTCATTTGTTCTTCTTACCAAATTTCCACTGAAATATACATGTAGTAGATGACGCCTTCATGAAAATATAATCTGACCACCAGCTCTATTCAGCATACCCGTTGTCATGAGTCATCATTTAGAATGCACATTAACCAAGTAAACCTCAGGAGCAGACATGTAGGTTAGTTACAGAAAGTTTCGGAGGAATAGGGGGATTTCAACTTTGCTAACTCATATTGCCTGAGTCTGAAAAGATTAGATAGGGTGGAATTCTTGCAGTGCATACAGGAGAGCTGTTTGTGCCAGTATATCGATATTCCTTTGAGAAACTGGGCAGTACTAGACCTAATTCTACAAGATGAAGGCAATCAAGTGGTTAAAGTGTCATAGTGAGCATTTTGAGGTTAGTGACCATAACTGTAGCGGTTTCAAAGTCATAATGGAAAGGGATAAAGACAGTGCAGAAATTAAAAGTCTAAACTGGGGGAAAGCCAATTTCAATATCATTAGACTGGACCTGGCAAACATTGACCTGGAGCAGTTACTTGAAGGTAAATCTACATTTGGAAAATGGGAGTCTTTTAAAAGGACTGTCATCATAACAAAGGGCCAACATGTTCTCAAAGAGTGAAGGGCAGGGGCAGCAAGTCCAGGAACCATGGATGTTAAGGAATATTGAGAGCTTGATAAAGAAAATGAAGGAAGTATATGTCAGACACAGCACATTAAAGTCAGGGGAGTCCCGTCAAAAGTGTAGAAAGTGTAAAGGTGTAGGGGTGCTTAAAAATGAATTTAACAGGGAAAAGAGGGATCATGAAATATCTTTGACAGAGAAGGTTAAGGAAAAACCCAAGGAATTTTATAACTACATTAAGAGAAATAGGATTACCAGGGAAAGACTGAGGTCTAATAAAGACAAAAGAGGCATTTTGTGTGTGGATCCAGTGGATGTGGCTGAGGGCTCAAAATGTCATAGAGATGTACAGCACGGAAGCAGATCCTTCAGTCCAAACCATCCATGTGACCAGATATCCCAACCCAATCTAGTCCCACCTGCCAGCACCCAGCCCATATCCCTCCAAACCCTTCCTATCCATATACCCATCCAATTGTCTTTTAAGTGTTGCAATTGTACTAGCCTCCACCACTTTCTCTGGCAGCTCATTGCATACACATACCACCCTCTGTGTGAAAACGTTGCCCCTTAGGTCTCTTTTATCTCTTTCCCCTCTCACCCTTGGAGGGAGATGACTGCAGGGTTCATCTGCACTGCCTTCCTGCTCCTTCTCTGCCTTTTGATCACCTATTCCCTTTCTCCCTCAGCAATCCTAATCTGCAGTGTGACCAATTTGCTATATGTGCTATCCACGACCTCCTCAACATCTCAAATGCTCCAAAGTGAGTCCATCTGCAGCTGCAGAGCCATCATACGGTCTGACAAGAGATGCAGCTGGACACACTTCCTGCACGTGAAGGAGTCAGCGATATCAGCCACATCTCTGAGTTCCCACATTGAGCAAGCGGAGCATAACACAAGTCTGGGATCTCCTGCCATTTTTATTCCAACTTAACATAATCCTAGCGAGTTTTGAGAAGATTTGGCATACAGCACGGAACACAGCCAACCAGATATCCTAACCTAATCTAGTCCCATTTGCCAGCATTTGGCCCATATCCCTCTAAACCCTTCCTATTCATATGTCCATACAGATGTCTTTTAAATGCTGCAATTGTACCAGCCACCACCACTTTCTCTGGCAGCTCGTTCCATACATGTACCACCCTCTGCGTGAGAGATTGCCCCTTAGATCACTTTTATATCTTTCCCCTCTCAGCGTAAACCTATGCCCTCTAGTTCTGGACTCCCCCACTCCAGGGAAAATACTTTGGCTATTTATCCCATCCATGCCCCTCATGATTTTATAAACCTTTATAAAGTCACCCCTCAGCCTCCAATGCTCCAGGGAAAACAGCTCCAGCCTATTCAACCTTTCCCTATAGCTCAAATGTTCCAATTCTGGCAAAATCCTTGTAAATTTTTCTGAACCCTTTCAAGATTCACACCATCCTTCTGATAGGAAGGAATTCAGAATTGCATGCAATATTCCAAAAGTGACCTAATCAACGTCCTGTACAGCTGCAACATGACCTCCCAACCCCTGTACTCAATGCTCTGACCAATAATGGAATGCATACCAAATGCCTTCTTCACTAACCTATCCACCTGCGAATCTACTTTTGAGGAACTATGAATCTACACTTCAGCAACACTCCTCAGGACCTTACCATTAAGTGCAAAAGACCTGCTTTAATTTGCTTTTCCAAAATGCAGCACCTCGCATTTATCTGAATTAAAATCCATCTGCCACTCCTCAGCCCATTGGCCCATCAGATCAAGATCCAATTGAACTCTGAGGTAACCTTCTTCGTTGTCCACTACACCTCCAATTTTGGTGTCATCTGCAAACTTACCAACTATACCTGTTACGTTCACAAATCATTTATATAAATGATGAAAAGTAGTGGACCCACCACCGATCTTTGTGGCACTCCACTAGTCACAGGCCTCCAGTCTGAAAAGCAACCCTCCACCAGCATCCTTGTTTTCTACCTTCAAGTCAGTTCTGTATCCAACAGGCTAGTTCTCCTTGAATTCCATGAGATCTAACCTTGCTAGCCAGTCTCCCATGGGAACCTTATTGAATGCCTTACTGATGTCTATGTAGGTCATGTCCACTGCTCTGCCCTCATCAATCCTGTTTGTTTCTTGTTCAAAACAAACTCAATCAAGTTTATGAGACATGATTTCCCACACACAAAGCCATGCTGACTATCCCTAATCAGTCATTGTGTTTCCAAATACATGTACATCCTGTCCCTCAGGATTCCCTCCAACAAATTGCCCACCACCGACATCAGGCTCACTGGTTTATAGTTCCCTGTCCTGTGCTTATCGCCTTTCTTAAACAGTGGCACCACATTAGCCAACCCCCAGTCTTCTGGCACCTTACCTGTGACTCTTGATACAGATATCTCAGCAATGGGCCTAGCAATCGCTTCCCTAGCTTCCCACAGAGTTCTAGGGTACACCTAATCAAGTCCTGGGGACTTATCCACCTTTATCCATTTCAAGATAGCCAGCACCTTCTCCGCTCTAACATGGGCATTTTTCAAGATGTCATCATCTATTTCCCCATATTCCATGTCATCCATGTCCTTCTACACAATAAACACTGATGCAAAATACTTGTTTAGTATCTTCCCATCTCCTACAGCTCCACACAAAGGTTGCCTTGCTGATCTTTGAGGGGTCCTATTCTCTCCCTCATCACCTTTTTGTCCTTACTGTATTTGTAAATAGAAAGGTTTAAAAAGATTTGTAGCTTCGATTGAGGATTTGGATGTAGGTTTGCTCGCTGAGCTGGAAGGTTCATTTTCTGACGTTTCATTACCCTAATAGGTAACATCTTCAGTGGGCCTCAGGCGACGCAATACTGAAAATTCCTGCTTTCTATTTATATGTTTGGGTTTCTTTGGGTTGGTGATAGCACTTCCTGTGGTGATGTTATTTCCTGTGGACAAGTCACTTCCGGTTCCTTTTCTCAGAGAGTGGTAGATGGGGTCTAACTCGATGTGTTTGTTGATAGAGTTCCGGTTGGAATGCCATGCCTCTAGGAATTCTCGTTCACGTCTTTGTTTGGCTTATTGTATTTGTAAATTCCCTTTGGATTCTCCTTAACCCTATTTGCCAAAGCCAACTCATCTCCCCTTTTTGTCCTCCTAATTTCTCTATTAAGTATACTCCCACTGCCTTTAAACTCTTCTGAGGATTCACTCGATCTATCCTGTCTATACCTGACATATGCTTCCTTCTTTTTCTTGACCAAACCCTCAAGTTTTCTAGTTATCCAGCATTCCCTGTACCTACCAGCCTTTCCTTTCACCCGAACAGAGATATACTGTCTCAGGACTCTCATTATCTCATTTTTGAAGGCTTCCCATTTTCCAACGGTCCCTTTACCTGCGAACATCTGCCCACAATCAACTTTTGAATGCTATTGCCTAATATCGTGAAAATTAGCCTTCCTCCAATTTAGGACTTCAACTTTTAGACCTTTTCTCTCTTTTTCCATCACTATTTTAAAACTATGGTCACTGACCACAAAGTGCTCTCCCACTGACACCTCAGTCACCTGCCCTTCCTTATTTCCCAAGAGTAGGTCAAGTTTTGCACCTTCTCTAGTAGGAACATCCACATACTGAATCAGATAATCTTCTTGTACACACTTAACAAATTCCTCTCCATCTAAACCCTTAACACTATTGCAGTCCCAGTCTATGTTTGGAAAGTTAAAATCCCCTACCATAACCACCCTATTATTTTTATAGAGAACTGAAATCTCCTTTCAAATTTGCTTCTCAATGTCCTGCTGACTGTTAGGGGGTCTATAATACAATCCCAATAAGGTGAGCATCCCTTTCTTATTTCTCAGTTCCACCCAAATAACTTCCCTGGCTGTATTTCCAGGAATATCCTCCCTCAGTGCAGCTGTAATGGTACCCCTTATCAAACACGCCATTCCCCCTCCTCTCTTGCCTCCCTTTCTAACCTTCCTGTAGCATTTGTATCCTGGAATATTAAACTGCCATCCTGTCTATTCCTGAGTCACATCTCTGTAATTGCTATGATACCCCAGTCCCCTATTCTTAGGATGCCCTGAGTTCATCTGCCTTCCCTGTTAGGGCTCTTACATTGAAGTAAACACAGTTTAATTATTGGAAAGATTTCAAAGGAACAGGATTAATCAACACTGGAAAGGCAGGAATTAATTCAGGATAGTCATCATGGATTTGCCAGAAGATCTTGTATGACTAAATTAATTCATTTCTTTGAAAAGGTGTCTAAATATGAGGGCAATGCCATTCATGTAATTTGCATTGACTTCAGTAAGGCATTTGACAATTCCACTGGTAGCTATCTACGCCCTAACTCTGGAAATCCCCCCATAAACTTCTATGCCTCTCCCTCCTTCTTCAAACAATTCTTAAAGCTTACTTATTTGTCATCTTTTCAAGTATTTCCTCACATTAATAGCTGTTAAACCTTACTTGATGTATCTCCTGTGGAACACCTTGATATGTTTTTCAACTTAAGGGTATTATATAAATACAAGTTGTCAGTGTTGTTCGGGATTAATTTTAATCTAAATGCTGCATTTCTCCCAGTGCTAATGAAAATCATTGATTTTGTGCTTCTGGATCTATCTTTTTAACCTCAAATTTGATGAGATTGGAATAGCTGTTTGATATTTTCATTCAGCCATTTGTTCATTTGTGCAGATGTTGTTTTTCATCATTCACATTCAGTTCTACTCCTATTAAAGCGACCTTTGCACCAGAACAAAGATAATTCTATTTCAGAAGTAAGTATTTTAAAAGATCCTTTATTGCAATTTTCATCTTAATTTGTCTTCCTTTTCTTGCTCAAAATTAAAAGGTTTCTCTGAGTGCTTATGTTTACAACTGCAGCCAACATCAATCTTATTCTGAGAGCTGTATCAAGCCATTGAGCCATAAACTAGCAAATCTAAACCATTTTCACTAAGATTTGTAAATAGCTTGTGAGAGAAATCGCAATTTCTGTTGAAGCAACAAAAATAGCTTTTCAAAGAAACACATAAATATGACAATTTTCAGGTGCACTGAGGTGGAGTGCTGAATTGCCAGCTGTAAACTATCCACAGAGGAAAGAGAAGTTTACATATTTGAACGGGAAACCTTTATAATTATTCAGCGCCTATGGGTGCAGGAGCTTGCATTGGTAGGAGAGACTACAGTCCGAGAGCACAGCTTTAGAGTAAAGGGAAGACCTTTTAAAACAGAGATAAGTAGAAACTTCTTCAGCCAGGGAGTGGTCAGTGTATGGATTTCACTGCCATCGATGGCTGTGGGGGCCAGATAATTGAATATATTTAAGAAGGAGACAGATAGGTTCTCGGTGGTCAAGGGAATCAAGGGTTACTGGGTGAAAATAGAAGTAGGAGGTTGAGAAACTTATTAGCCATGATTGAATGGCAGAGCAGACTTGACAGGCTAAGTGGTCTAATTTCTACTCCTATTTCTTATGGTCTTATAGTCAAAATAAAAATACTCACTAAGTAACACAACATTAATGAAGGGTTATACGCATCACAGTTATACTTTATTTACAGCATAAATCACTTAAATAACAGTACAACCTTGGCTTAAATAAAACCTATCAGCATAGAGACTTCTCATTTGCACCCTCACCTGGCTATTTGGACATTGCAAAGATCAGAATAATAAAGTAAACCTCCAGTATTTGAGGCATATAATTTTTGCCACTTTATCAAAAGTGCCAGTTCATAAGGTGCCGGTTAAAACAAAGTTTGCTGCAGAAATATATTGAATTTACAGAACTGGACAAGCCATTCGGCCCAACAAATTAATGCCTGAATTTATGCCCTCCATGAGCATCATTATATTCTTCACCAAAGCAAAATGATGATTGGGAAAGATTTCCACCTTCGGAAAATAGTTATTGGTTAGAGAGACAAGAAAAGTATGCTTTGCCCAAAATGGAAAATACTTGATAGATGGACTGCTGTAATTTGTGGTCTTTAAGAAATGTAGTTTGTATCAGACCTATGAGACATATTAACTTTCATATTGCTTGAAACATTACAAATAATTGACCTTAGATTGCTGACGCAAAGGATGAATACTTACATATCTAGAAAGTAAGCTACATTTATGGTGAGGTAAACCATAATGATGCAACTGTGTAGACCTCATGCTGAACCAAAGAAGTCATATAGTTCATAGAATGTTGAATATATGGTTATCTTAAAATGACTTTTGGATTATAAGAAATAGGAACATGAGTAGGCTATCAAACCCCTCAGGCTTGCTCCGCCATCCTTGATCAGAGCTGATGATCTGCCTTAATGCTACTTTTCCACATAATCTCTATATCCCTTAAAGTTTTTAATATGTAAAAATCTATTAATTTTTATCTTGAAGACACTCAATGGCACTGAGTTTCCACAGCCCTGAAAATTCAAAATGTTTACCACTCGAGTGAAGAACTTCAACTTCATCTAAGTGCTAAATGGCTTGATCCTTACTCTAAAAGATTTCGATGACTCCTCCCCACAATCTCCCTGCATCCACTGTCATCACATTTAAGAACATTACAAGTTTCAATGAGATAACCTCTCATTCTTAAAGATTGCAGTGTATAAACAGTGCCTCCTCAAGTTCTCCTCATAGTACAACTTGCCATTCCTAGAATCAGTCTGGTTAACCTCTACTGTAGGCCCTCTATGGATTCTTCTTTAGGAAAGGTGCAGTTCTATATAACAGAAGCAAGATGTCTTTAGACCTGTACTTGAATCTATCTTACAATAAATGTCAACATATCAAATTTAGCATAGAGAAGTAGAAGCCTGAAGAGAACATGGGTTGATTTATTGATAACCTTTATCATTTAGCATAAAACTGTGAATACTGATATTAAAACATGACTGGAGATTAGATTATGATTTAAGTATTGCAGAAAACCCTATTGGGTTTCTAGCGGTCCAGGAAAGACTTGGCTTCAGCCAAAATATTACAAATAATGACACAAACTAATTAAGGGAACAGAATATCTGAGGTGATAGACAGGTTTTATCGATCAAAACATTTGAGATGATACATTTGTCAGGTAGAAGAGTGAAAGCGCACCAACGTTGAAGCCAGGAAATCACAAAGGAAGGGCAGCAGATGCCAGCACATTCACAGTGTGAGGAGAGGAGGCTGTATTGGCACAAAGGTTGTCATTCCTAAAATATGGAGTCCCATACCTGTAGGAAGAGTGTGATTTTATCAATCTGTCATAAGAGAAAAATGTTAAACTTAGTAGAGGTAAAAAAAACTACAAGAAAGCAATATCCAAAAGACTGAAGAGCCAAACAACAGAGAAATAAAATACTTGCAAGTAATAAATTAGAATCAAAAGGGAAATAGTGAAATGGGCACCAGACGTAAATGGGCACCAAACACATTTTAAACTTGACACTGAGACAGATGTATCAGTGTTTTCTCAGATATATTAAAATGGTTGAATCAAGGAACATTCCACCCATCCATCATTCGACTCTGGGAACGTGATGGCACACAACTAAAAGTAAAAAGGCAATTCACTGTGAGACTGCAGTATAAAGATAGAGCAACCATCAAGAATTTACACATGGTTCAAAATCAAGAATGCTCTTGACTGAGCAGTAACGCTTACATGGATCTCAAACTTATTTTTAAGGTTGATGAAGCAGACAGCGAGGAAGAAATGGCAAAACGTATTCAAACATCACGTGTTCATTTGTCTGGACATATTAGAGAAACCAAGATGTATCAACAATTTTGCGAAATTAGCGCACATTTAGAGATTCACACTCAGCTGAAAATTCATGCATTACAGATTGCACATCAGTGTGATAAAAAAAATTGCAAAGAATACTGTGTGCAATTCAGTGCAAGGGTCAGGTCGCAGTGCCTATGACTGCAAGATACAATCAATTTGCAGTTGACCAATGTGAAGACCATTCTTTCACCCATCGAAATTAGGTACTTCATCAAACCATTAAATAAAGAGATCGCACCAACTTTGCTCAATTTCTGAGCAAGGCTGAAATTTAAAGTGGAAAATCTTTACTCAGATTACGTTACGTGCAATACATACCAGAGGTCATTTAACTTCACTGCATGACAAACAAGTGATATCACAGGAAAACCTGTGTTCATTAAATCGTAAGTTCATTGGTTGGTTATAGCTACTAATTTGACTATCATAGGCTACTTTGAGATTGAAGATAAATGGGGGGAATGTTGACAGTTTACGAGCTAAAAGCTCAGTAGGAAATTTTAAAAATCAAATTAAGAACTAGGTTATAGAAAAGATGCAGGGCAGGAGATGTGTTGTAAATTATGTGGGATCTGGTGGACCCTATTGTCATAAATGTTGGTGGCTTGAGGAACTCTGGCTTAGAGTTGGTGCGCCGGAGTCTGAGCTTTGCTCACTGCGACACATCAGGCAGGGGGAGAGCTACCAGGACACTGTTTCAGAAGGCTATTACACCCCTTCGATTAATTGCCTCAAATTTGGTCAATAATCAGGGACAGGAGGGTGTGACTATGAGCGAGGCGAGGAGAAGGATCCAGGAGATAATGCTGAAGGAATAAACTGATCATAGCATCATGACACGGGGAGCCACTCAAGAGAGGGGAGAGAAAGGAAATGCAGTTGGAATCAGGAAGGGTGTCATCATTTGAATAAACATTGCTCTCTGGTGCTACAATTGAGAATCTAAAAAACTGTGTTGCCTGCCAAGTGCCTGAAGTTAGGATATCTCACTGGGAGGAAATTGGAGTTGGAGGGGAAAGTTTGAGAAGCAGTGGTCCAACGATATAAGTAGAAAGACGAAATAGGTTTTGCTGAAGGAATATGAGCAGCAACAAGCTCAATGAAAATGTGGAATCAAAAAGGTAATAATGACTGGATTACTGCCTGAGCCATGAGCTAATTGGCACAGAGTGAACAAGATTAAAAAGTCAAACACGTGGTTCAAAAATTGGTGTGGGAGAAATAGGTTTGAACGCATGGGATAGTGGCAACTATTCCAATGTAGGGTTCCACTTGAATTATGCTGGGATCAGACTCCTAGTGAATCACATATCAAGGGATGTGGATAAGGCTTGATATAAATACTAGGGTTTTGGGTATGGGGGGTGGGTTCAGCTTCATGGGAAATTATGGAGAAAGTTAAAGGGTGGACGAACTCAGCAGAGATTATTGAAGTTTCCAGATCAAGTAATAGGACAGAAAGTATGAAAAGAAAAACTGAGGAATCTAACTTCAGGCACAGCAGATGATCTCACAACTATGAGAAGGGGGCAGTCAATGCAAGACTGAGGGTATTTTACTTAAATGCATGCAATACACAAAGCAAGGTAAAAGAGCTTGTTGCACAATTGAAATTGGTGAGTCTGATATTGTTGTTATCACACAGATGTGGCTGCAAGAGTTGGGAATTAAATATTCAAGACTACATGTCCTATTGGAAGAACAGATGGTTAGGCAGAGGGGGCAGTGTTGCCTTGTTCGTATGAAATGAAGCTAAATCAGTAACAAGAAGTGATACAGAGTTAAAAAGTGTAAAATCTGAGTGGGTAGAGTTGAGGAGCTGCAAAGGAGAAAAGACCCTAATAGGAATCATGTGCAGACATCCTCACAGTAATCTTGATGTAGGGCAGAAAGTAAATCAGGAGACAGAAAATGTATGCAAGAAAAATACTATTATAATAACCATGGGGAATTGCATTATGCAGGTGGACTGGGGAATCATTTTGATAGTGGATCTAAGAAAAGGATTTTGCGGAAAGTCTCCAAGTTTTTTTGGAGCTGATTGTGGTAGAGCGCTGCAGGGAACAGGTATTTCTGGATTTGGTGATGTGTAATGAGGCAGACTTGATTAGGGAGCTTAACGTGAGGAAACTTCCTAGGGAGCAGTGACCTCAATATAATAGAATTTGCCCTGCAGTTTGAGAGAGAAAGAGTCCAGAATCAGGTATAACAGTATAATGATTGAATAAAAGTAATGACAAGGACCTGAGGGAGGAGCTGGCCAGAGTTGATTAAAAGGGGAGCCCAGTGGGGAAAACAATGGAACAACAATGGCAGGAGTTTCTGGGGATAATTCTGAAGGCACAGAAGATATTCATCCCAATAAGAAGAAACATACTAAGGGGAGAATGAGGCAACCATGGCTGATTAGAGAAATCAGGGACAGCATAAAAGCAAAAGAAAAAACCATGCAATGTGATGTAGATTAGTGGGAAACCAAAGGATTAGGAAACATTTAAAAACCAGCAGAGGATAGTGAAGAAAGAAGTAAGGGCTGGACAAGATGGAATCTGAGAGTAAGCTAGTTAGTAATATAAAAGAGAATTGCAGAAGTTTTTTTAGATATATATAAAATGTAAGAAAGTAACAAGAGTGGACATTAGACTTTTGTAAAAGGAGGCTGGAGAAGTAGTAATGGGCAACAAAGAAATGGCAGAGGAACTGAATCGATCTTCTGCACCAGTCTTCATGGTAGAAAACATCCCTGGCATATCAGAACTTCAAGAGAGTTGGGGCAGAGGTGAGAGTCATGGCCGTCATTAAGGAGAAGATGCTGGGGAAGCTGAAAGGTAGATAAATCACCCAGACCAGATGGACAAGACTCCAGAGTTCCGAAGGAGATAGCCGAGGAGATTGTGGAGGCATTGGTGGTGATTATTCACGAATTGCTGGAGTCAGGGAGGGTCACAGAGGACTGAATAATTGCTAATGTAACACCCCTGTTTAAGAAGGGAGGGAGTCAGAAGATAGGAAACTATAAATTGTTTTACCTAAGCTTGGTCATTGATAAGTTTTTAGAGTCCATTATTGAGGATGAGATTACAGAGTACTTGCAAGTGCATGGTAAAGTGATTACCTTAGCACAGCTTCATCAAGGGAAGAATCATGTCTGACAAATCTGTTAAAATTCTTTGAGGAGGTAATGAGCAAGTTAGATAAAGGAGAGCCAGTAGACATGATCTGATTGGACTTCCAGAAGGCCTTTGACAAGGTACCGCACAGGAGGCTGTTAAATAAGGTAAGAGCCAATTGTGTCAAGGGGAAGGCATTGACATGAATAGAGGATTGCTTGATTGGTAGAATGCAGCCAGTGGGGATAAAGAGGTCTTTTTTTAAGATGGCAATTAGTAACTAGTGGACTTCAT
This sequence comes from Chiloscyllium plagiosum, assembly GCF_004010195.1. Taxonomy (NCBI): domain Eukaryota; kingdom Metazoa; phylum Chordata; class Chondrichthyes; order Orectolobiformes; family Hemiscylliidae; genus Chiloscyllium; species Chiloscyllium plagiosum. Next base: position 20,652,351 of record NC_057715.1, read on the forward strand.
CAGGGGTCAGTGTTGGGACCACAACTATTCACATGATATATTATTAATCTGGATGAAGGAACTAAGACATTGTTGCTAAGTTTGAAGCTGACCCAAAGGTAGGTGGAGGGACAGGAAATGTTGTGGAAGTGCGGAAGCTGCAATAGGACTTGGATAGACTTGGACTGTGGGCAAAGAAGTAGTAGACAAAATGCAATGTGGCAAAATGTGATGTTATGCACTTTGGTAGATAGAATATAGATGTAGATTATTTTATAAATGAAGAAGGCTTTCAGAAATCTGAAGCATAAAGGGACTTAGGAGTTCTAGCTCAGGATTGTCAAGGTTAACATGAAGGTTCATTTGGCAGTTTGGAAAACAATTACAATGTTGGGATTCCTTTTTTAAAAGGATGGAATACAAAAGCAGAGTTGTACTGCTGAGGCTGTATAAGGCTCTGGTCAGACTGCATTTGGAATATTGTAAGCAGATTTGGGCCCCATACTTAAGGAAGGATGGCTGGATAGGATACAGAGGAGGTTACAAGAATGAAGAGCCCATCATATGAGGGGCGGTTGAAGACTCTGGGTCAGTACTTGATAGAATTTAGAAGGATGGTGGGGTGATGGAGAATCTGATTGAAACTTACAGAATACTGAGAGGTCAGGATACAGTGGGCATGAAGAAGATGTTTTCACTAGTCAGAGATATTAAAACCCAAGAGCAAGCCTCAGAGTGAAGGGATCATCTTTTAGAACTGAGATGAAGAGGAATTTCTTCAGCTAGGGAGCTGTGAATCTGTGGAGCTCATTGCCACAAAAAGGTTCTGGAGGTCAAGCGACTGAATGTATTTAAGACAAGTAGATAGGTTCTCGATTGGTAAGGGACTGAAGAGTTCCAGGTAGAAGACAGGAGAATGGAGATGAGAAACATATCAGCCATGATCGAATGGTGGAGCAGACTTAATGGGCCAAATTGCCTAATTCTGCGCCTATAATTTATGGTTGATGCCAGTACTTATGCCGCACTCTTGATTTTACATTATCAGCATGACATCTGTTCCTGTATCCCACCTATTTATCTAGCTTATGATTAAATTAATCTATATTATTCACCTCAATGTGGTCACAAAGTAATTTATATCATTTTTTTCTTTGACATTATGACAATCAATATGTACCAAGGGAATTAATCCACATTATCAGGAAAAGTTCTTATGAATCCAGGTGAAGATGGTGATTTACATGCAAACTTAGTCATTATGTTGAATCCTATCAGACAATCTCAAGGTGAAGATCATTAGGTCTGAATGATTCTGACTGAAGGTGATTTGAAGGTTTCTCCTGAATCATTAAGCAAAATAAATTACATCCTCGACACTTGGAATTTCTTTATTGTCTTTCATTGAAACAGAGAAGGGCTCTGTATTTACACTAGCCTGGGGCAAATGTATTTGAGTTCAGCCTCAATTAGCTCTAAAGGAAAGTAAGCCATATATTTTGATCATAACCACTGTAAGCATTAGGAGCATCACAATCAAAATGTTGATTTGCTGGAACAACTGAAATACAAGTTAAAGTGACATTGCTGTAAAGAAGATAATTTCAACCTCCTCCAGCCTAGAAATTCTGGCATTTTTTAGACATATGCAAGCGACTTAATAAACATCTATATAACCTGGGCTGTTGTGCGACATGAGAAACTGGACAAAATTTAATATTAACAAAACCTTTGCAATGACACTTCAAATGCAGTAAGCTCCACAATTTATTTTCAACCATCAACTTAAAACCATAAATCTCACTGAAGGAAGTGGCTCGAGAAATCGTGGATGCGTTGGTGATTATTTTCCAGAGTGCGATAGATTTGGGATAAGTTCCTGCGGATTAGAGGGTGGCTAATGTTGTACCACTTTTTAAGAAAGGTGGGAGAGAGAAAGCAGGAAATTATAGACCAGTTAGTCTGACCTCAGTGGTGGGAAAGATGCTGGAGTCTATTATAAAGGATGAAATTACGACACATCTGGATAGTAGTAACAGGATAGGTCAGAGTCAGCATGGATTTATGAAGGGGAAATCATGCTTGATTAATCTTCTGGAATTTTTTGAGGATGTAACGCTGAAGATGGACGAGGGA
>NC_057715.1:20655001-20689729 GCF_004010195.1 Chiloscyllium plagiosum
GACTGGGTTTGTATACCCTTGAGTTTATAAGACTGAGAAGGGATTTGATTGAGACATATAAGATTATTAAAGGATTGGACACTCTGGAGGCAGGAAACATGTTTCCGCTGATGGGTGAGTGCCGAACCAGAGGACACAGCTTAAAAATACGGGGTAGACCATTTAGGACAGAGATGAGGAGAAACTTCTTCACCCAGAGATTAGTGGCTGTGTGGAATGCTCTGCCCCAGTGGAGGCCCAGTCTCTGGATTCATTTTTGAAAGAGTTGGATTGAGCTCTCAAGGATAGTGGAATCAAGGGTTATGGAGATAAGGCAGGAACAGGATACTGATTAAGGATGATCAGCCATGATCATATTGAATGGTGGTGCAGGCTCGAAGGGCAGAATAGCCTACTCCTGCACCTATTGTCTATTGTCTATTGTGCAAATTGATATAGTGAAAGACAATTATTAATGAAATGAAATTATTAGTAAAAAAATACAAAATCTCAAACTCAGCTTCAACATAATTTGCAGTTTCAATTAACCATTTGATCATCTCAAACTGATGCTTTCATAGTTTAGTCCTGACCATCACATCAAAATTATGGGAGGATGTCAAACCTATTGGGTTTTAAAAAGCATTGCTGGTTTTACCAACATGTGTGCAATACAATATGATTGACAGACAGGAGTGTGAGCAGTGCAGGCATACATGACATTTACAAAAGCCTCGCACCATCAATCTCATAATTTTATTATCCCAAAAGTGAAATGAATAGAGTGAGATTTCAGCAGCATTTGTTAATTTTGGGACATTCGACAGTTTTCAGACCGGCCAGGAGCAGCAGAATAGTTGTTTGACCTCGGTGCTGGGATTGGGGTAGGACTAATGCTTTGTTCAGGGTGTGTCAGGTCAGCAGCAAACAAAGCAATGTGGGAGTTGACTGATATGCGTGTTTTTACATAATGATGGTAAGATATAATGTATTTCTTTGTTACTTTCTCAGATCACAGCTTGGGTGCAATTGTTAACCAAGCCGATTGAACAAGATTTGAGTAAAATGTGCTTTCAATGGGCTAAATTCTTTTCTTCATTATATTTTTAATTAGTTGTCCACTGGTTTCCTGGAGTTTCACTTAAATCTGGTAGAACTTTGAGGCACTCATGGGGATAATGTCAAACACACATTGTAAAACGTTAGTATTTTTAATTTGTATCAGACGGAGAGAATTGAGGGACTGCTGACACTTTGAAACAGTCCAAAAATATACCATTAATGTAATTCAGATCTTACAGAACAATCCATGAATACATGGATTGTCAGATTTTCAGGATCCATGACTGCATAATTTGGACATAAATACATACTTTCTAAATTTGCATGTGCAACATTTGTAAATGTAGAATTTTGTGGTTTCTTTTGAGCTGAATTTCAGATGAATTATTGTGTTATAAATACTGGATGCGATTTTTTTTCAAAAGTGTTTTGAAATATGAACATTGCTGGTAGGACCAACATTTGTAGTCCATCCCTAATTGGCTATTATTAGGGATTATGTGCCAATTCAGAGGGCAGTTAAGAGTCGCATATTTTACCTACCAGTACCAGCTAGGATGGATAAGATAGACCTGGTGTAAATTTACAGGAGTGAAACAGTCAGCATGCAGGTGAAGGAAGACATCAAGGAAAATCTGATTCAATATCTGCACCAGTTCTTCTGTGTAATCCCATTATTGTCCACATAGCTCAAAGGTATTAGCAATGATGTCCAGCAAGGCCATAGATTGTCTGGCAGCTTGCCATGACAAGGTAGAGCCTTGGGCTAATAATGTTGAAAAAATAGATATCACCACGAAGACCATAAGCTATAGAAATAGAATTAAGTTATTTGGCCCATCAATTCTGCTCTACCATTCAATCATGGCTGATATGTTTCTCAACCCCATTCTCCTGCTAATCACGAGCCTATCACTAACTTAAATGCACTGAATGATTTGGCCTCCACAGCCTTCTGTGGCAAAGTATTCCACAGATTCACCCTACTCTGGCTGAAGAAATTCCTCTGCATCTCAGTTCTGAAGAGTTGTCTCTTTACACAGGTGGGTGGACAGGGCAAGTTTGAAATTGATTGCAAAGATACATCCATGGGTTAAGATCATCTCCCATCCTTTGTGACTGACCAGTAGGTGTTGATTGTATATCTAGCAGAAAACACAAATAACATATATAATTCTTAAGTGGGTAGAGGATCAGAAAGATTTGGTTGAAAGTGGCAGGTCAGATGGAACAATAAGACCATAATAAATAAGTACTGGAACTCCTCCTCCATTCAGTAGAATCATGGCTGGTCTGAAATTTCTCATGGCCACTTTTCTGCCCTTTCCCCATAACCCTTGATTCCCCAGTAAACAAGAACCTATCGACCTCAGCCTTAAATATATACAAAGACACTACCCCTACACCTCTCCATAGCAGAGTTCCTAATTCATTCCTGATGAAGGGCTTTTGCCCGAAATGTGGATCTTCCTGCTCTGCGGATGCTGCCTGACTTGCTGTGCTTTTCCAGCACAACTCTAATCTTATCTCTGATCTCCAGAATCTGCAGTCCTCATTTTCACAAGTTCCAAATATCCACAACCCTCTGAAAGGAAAAAAAGACCTGCTTATTTCAGACTTTTCTGAGACTGTGTGTTCTGGTCTGAGACTATCCCAAGAGGGGAAACATCCTTGCAGTATTTACCCTGTCAAACCCTTTAAGAATCCGACATGTTTTAAAGAGATCACCTCTCTTTCTTCTAAATTCCAATGAGTAGATCACAATCTGTTTAACCTTCATTCATAAGACAATCCCTCCATACCAGGGATCATTCCAGTGAACCTTCTCTGAACTGCTTCAAATTAAATAATATCCTTTCTTAAATAAGGGGACCAAAACTGCTCACAGCATAACAAATGTGGTCTCACCAACATCTGTACAGTTGCAGTAAGACTTCCCTATTATATTTCGACCTCCTTGAACCTGCCATTAGCGTTCCTGATTACGTGCTTCACATGTGTGCTAGCTTTCTGTATTTTATGCATGAATACCCCCAAATCCCTTTGTGCTGCAGCTTTTGCAGTTTTTCTCTCTTTAATTAATATTCTGTTCTCCCTTCCAAAATGAATAATTTCACATTTTCCAACACTACACTCCATTTGTCAATATTTTGCTCACTTATTTAACCTATCGATACCTCCGTTAACTGTCTGTATCCCACTAACAATTTGATTGAAAAATTAATAAGGTTCACACACAGAATTCTAGGACTTATTAATAGGGTCATAGAGTACAAGTGTAAGGAGGTTATCCTGAACTTGTATAAGTTAGTTGTTAGAAGTTATCTGGAACATTAAATGCAGTGTTGTGATCACAATATAAGATAGATGTAATCAAATACAGAACATTCGAAAAGAGGTCTGTAAAAATGGTACCAGAGTGGATGAACTTTACTCATGTAGATAAGAGAGATTGGGGACTGTTCACTTTGGAGAGAAGAAGGCTAAGATGAGATTTGTTGGAGGTTTTCAAAGTTTTCAAAGTGCTGGATAAAGTAGGAAGAAACTTGTGTTTCTGCTTTTAAAGGATTGAGAATGAGATGGAACCAAATTAAAACAATTTTCAAAACTAGCAAACATGATGTGAGGAAACAAATATCACACATTGATTAGTTAAGGTCCTGGGGAGAAAGTGAGGACTGCAGGTGCTGGAGATCAGAGCTGAAAATGTGTTGCTGAAAAAGCGCAGCAGGTCAGGCAGCATCCAGGGAACAGGAGAATCGACGTTTCGGGCATAAGCTTATGCCTGAAACGTCGATTCTCCTGTTCCCTGGATGCTGCCTGACCTGCTGCGCTTTTCCAGCAACACATTTTCAGCTAGTTAAGGTCCTGGACAAATTGCCTAGTAATAGTGAAGCTAGATTAAATTGAGGCTTTCAAGAGATTTATAGATTATTTCTTGAATAGAAACAATGGAAAAGTGTTTGAAGGAAGGGCAGGAGAATAGGACTAAATCATAATGGTCATTTGGTAAGCCACTGAAGATGAAATAGGCCAAATTGCATCATTCTGTACCTAAATACTTCTGTAATTCTGAGATGTAATGAGCATAAGGGACACTGGATATTGTGCCTGAACTGAATAAGCAAATGTCAATGAAGGACATCTCTTCATTAGTTGCAGATTCAAGCAGCAAACTATCTGAAACCCTTCCTATTTATCTCGTATCTATGCAACCAACCATTTATCAGTCCTACTTTTGTATATATCAAGAACCATTATTACAACACTCCCGACATGCAAATATATGTATTCCACATGCACCAAAATACACATTAAGCTAAATTTACTTGAATTTTATCTCATAGTTTGCCATTCCTTTTTATGTCATTGAGACCTGTGAAATAATATACATTTAGCCCATTCCGAGGACTGTTACCTGCCTCCCCAAGCAGCAGCCAGTCCAATTAGTCTAAAGCAATAGTGTTGTGATGAACGTACCTACCATTTAAGAGTGTTTCTACACATATGTACCTTGTTCTAACTGATCTCTGCTGAGGACGATGGACAATGTAGCATTTTCATGATACAATATAGAGCGAATATTTCAAAGCTTTTCATCTGACTTTCAAATGAAAACTGACAATTATAAAAGGGAATTGGATCTAGACTTGAAAAGAAAAGAATCATAGGATTGTTACAGCACAGAGTCCATTCAGCCCATTGTGTCCACACCAGATCTCTGAAAGTGCATCTCACTTAGTGCTATTCTCCCATCTTCTCTGTGTATCCCTGAACATACTTCCTTTTCAAATCACCATCTAATTTTCTTTTGAATGCCTTAAATAAATCTGCTTCCATCGCTCTCTGAGGAAGTGCATTCCAGATCTTAAATATTCACTTTGTGCACCATGTCTTCTCATTGGGGTTAGTAATCTAGTATTTCAAGCTAATGGCCTGGAAACAGAGGTTCAAGTCCCACTGCAGTTGCGAGTGCAATTTAAACTCAATTAATAAGTCTGGATTATAAAGCCAGTCTAAATTGCCATAAAATTACTATCGATTGTCATCTTTAAGTGGTTTTTCACTAAAATCCTTTCGGGCGGAATATCTGCCATTCTTGCCTGCCCTGGCTTCCTCGTGACTCCATACTCACAACAAAATAGTTGACTGTTAGTTGCCCTCTGAACAGGCTGAGCAAGCCATTCAGTTCAAGGGCACATAGGGATGGGCAACAAATGTTAGCCTTGCCAGTACTGCACATATCCCTGAAAAGAATAAAGGAAAATAACTCACTTTGATTCCTATTTCTGTTCTTATTTTTAATCTGTGCCCCCTTCTTGATCTTTTCATATTGGAAACAGTTTCTTCCTATCTATTCCCTCCAGCTCTTCGTGATTTTAAAGACATTGTATTTCACCATTCAGCAATTATGAGAGAAAAATAGGGTGGAAGACTAACTGGAGAGTTCTCTCAAAGAGCAAGGCATTGCCCACTGAAGAAGAGAGGTGACATAGTACTGTACATGAGTATGGACAGAAATCACAGGGCTTCATGGTCCTGGGGCCAACTCCAACTCCAGCCTAAACACAGAAGGCCGTCTAAAGATCTGGGCCCTGGTTATTGGGGTCTGATATACATCTCCAGCACAAGGCCTGGTCTAGTGTCAATATCACTGGGTTTCCAAGCTCAGGCTAAACTCTGAGTTCAAATCTCATCATGGTAAGCAATGGGATTTTGATTTAATGCACAAACCTGCAATTAATATTAGGCTCAGTAATAGTTGAAAGAAATTATCATTGGTTTAAAAAGAACATCTTATTCACTATAATGTCCTCTGGTGCAGGAAGTTTCCCATCCTTACACTGTCTGACCTATATGTAACTACAGAATAGTACAGAGTGCTGGACTCTTAAATCATCTTGATAGTCACTCAGCTGCATCAAGCGTCGAGGCAGCAATCACTGAGGAATGAAACCAGATGAACAACCAACTGTGATAAAACTGCTCCTTTAACAAGGTTATGCTGTCCTTGACTTTTTTTAAAGAGAGGTAATGAATGAACTGAAAAAAGTCTGGGGTTGAAGGGTTTTAGGGCCAGTTTGATAATAACTAACAGATACTGCCTCAGGCAGAAGGTTTTCAAATTTAAAAAATTGTACAATGAAAGGGGAGTGACCAGTTCTCCCAGCTCAGCCTTTCTCTGGTTTGGTTTGGTTTTAAGCAGGAGTGGGAAAAAAGCTTCAATACCACATTCATGCTAGTACTCTCTCTCTCTCTCTCTCTCTCTCTCTCTCGCTGACTTATCTCCTGTAAGAATCTTTATTTGATTTTACCTATTGTGCCAAGGGGTGATTATGGGGATTGTTGCAAGTGTTTGGAACAGCGTCATTAAGTTGTGGTGATCTGTTGGGTTTTCGGAGACATTGGGTTATTCAGTATTCTGTTTTCTGTTGTTTGTGATTTCTTCAGTAATCTGTAAATAAGTTCTGTTTGTTTAAAACTAAGTGATTTTACCAGTAGCACCTCTCCTGAAATATCCACTATGCACCTGCTTAAAACAACCAGCAAAGTTATGGTCTGGGCTCCCTTCTTGAAATACTTTGAGGGGTCTGGCCTATGATCACTACCAATGATCTGGGTGCCTCAAATTACAATGGCATACCCAGCCAAATCAACTCTGCAAAGTCCTCCTTACTAACATCTTGGGGCATGTGCCAAAATTAGGACAGCAGTCCCACAATTTGAATAAACTCTCCTACACAGTATTACTCACCGAATCATAGGCTACAGACAATGCCCGGACACAAGCTTCAATGTCTGTTAGTATGTCTGTCTTAAATGTTCACCAATGATTGTGCAATGTTCAGCACCACTTATAGCTCCTAACATCCTGAAAAAGTCATTGCCCATATGCAGCAATACCTGAACAACTTCCAGGTTTAGTCTGATAACTAGCAAGTAACATTCATGTCATAAAAGTGGAGGCAATGGCTATCTCCAACAAGAGAGAATCTAACCATCTCTCCTTGACATTTAATGGGATTGCCAATATGATTCCACCATTATCACCATCCTTGGAATTTACATTAACTAGACACTGCACTTGATTTGTCATACAAATATTATGGATCCAAAAGGAGATCAGAGGCTGGAAATTCTGCATCGAGTAACTTACCTCCTGATTCTCCAATGCCTATTCACCACCCACAAGGCACAAGTCTGACCATTTTCTCGAATTTCCTGGTCTATAAATTCCTGGATTATCCCCATTAGCATTCTTAAACAAAGGAACATCATTGGCTATTCTCCAGACTTTTGGGACCCTGCTTGTGGATAAAAAGGAAACAAAGATCTCTGTGAAGACCCCAGCCTTCAGTATCCTGGGAAAGATTGCATCAGATTCTGGGGACTTATCTGCCTGAATGTTTTTCAAGACATCCAACACCCCTTCGTTCTTAATATCGATATGGTCTAGAATATCAACATGTCTCTCCCTAATCTTGCCATCATCCATCTCCTTCACCTTGGTGAATTCTAATGCAAAGTATTCATTAAGGACTTTACCCACGTCTTCTGGCTCCACGCATAAATGACCTCTTTTGTCATTGACTGGAGCATGCCTTTCTCTTGCTACCCTCTTGCTACTAAAATTTGTAAAAAAATGCCTTGAAATTCTCCTTAATCTAACTTTCCAGGAACATTTCATGCTCCTTCTAGCCCGTCTAATTTCTTGTTTAATTCTTTCCCGCTTCCTTTTTACTCCTGACGGGCATTGTTCGATTTCAGTTTATTCTCAAGGAAGTTTGGAATGGACAAAAAGTGCTGACTTATCCACATTCCATGAGATGATTTTGTTTTTAAAATGCCACTGAGGAACAGATGGCTTCCTTTTGTGCTTCAAAACAAGCATGAAAATCCCGCATTGTTATTGTGTTTGATACGTTTTAATTTCGGTGTGGATTTAAATAGAGTGAATAATCCATTCTATTTAGCTACACCGATCGTCTGCACGGAGAACGTATCAAAACCAAATAGCTTCAAACCCATCTGATCCTGTCACTATTAGTTGCTGCTGAAGTCTTTGAAAGTGAGGACATAGTAAGAACACGGTAAAACAATATTTTAGGTGCACCATTAATCAGGTTGTGTGGGCTGTGGGAACCTGGAAAGACATTTCAATTCAAAGCCAAAACTCTAATCACCAATCACCTCTGCTATCAGTAACTCAATGTTCTAGCACATTATCCAAGGAGAATAAAGCAAATGGTGGTCACTGCCTCCCTGTTGTGCATGAATCTCATTAGATTATTATCTCCATCATGGCCAGAGATTGATTATGCTGTGGTGAATCAATCTCTTGCAATTACCATTTTCTATGGGTGATATATTCTTCCTGAGCCCTGTACATACAGCTTGACCCTGTCCTAGTCTTCTTCCTGCTCGTCTACGACTTCTCGGGTAAAATACTCACACACAGGCTCTCAAGCTGAAAACTCTCTCATATTACTCACTTCTGTCATTGATGAAACGATAATTCAAAATCTTGCCCTTCATTTAGGCTCATTGTTAATGAGTCTGACCTTGAACAAAATACACAATTTTCAATTATGTCCTGCTCATTGTGTTTTTCCACAGACTTTTGATTAGATTTAGAAGGAAGATTTGCAGTTCAGTGAACATTTTTCATGATGTTTGTTCATGCATTTTTAGGGGTAAGAATGGTTCAATAATTTATTTGGCTTTTTACCTGTAGTGAACATATTTTGTTTTTGCAATTTTTAAAATCAAAGTTGGCAATTAGACAGCAAGATATTTCAATGGGACATGATCACAGCTCACAGGATTACAGAATTTACTACACAGGTGGGAGCATTCAATAAGTCATACATATGCTGGCTCTCCAAAGGAGAAATTTACCTACAGTCGCTCCCTAGCCTTCTCCCCATAACACTGCACATCTTCCTTCTCAGGTAATCCAATTCTTCTTAAAAATATCTCGACTCAACCTACCTCTACCTCAGTGCATTTGATTAGTCATCTCAGTCAGTTCACTTGATATCATAACCACTCCACAGCATGAAAGAAAATCTCATATCTTCATTGCTTTTCTTAACCAGTGGCTTCAAATTTGCACCCTCCTTTGTTCCTGATCTTTCGAACAATGGGAAGTTTCTCCCATGTTATTCTGTTTTAAAGTTTCCTGATTTTCAATACCACTTAACAAATCTTCTCTCAACTTCCAATTCTCCAAAGGAAATCGGTCCCATCCTATCTATGTAACTGAAGGTTTTCATTCCTGAAAGTATATTCATGAATCTTTTCTGCATTCTCCCTTATGCTGATTTTTTAAAAATGTATTCATTTCTTGGATGTGGGTGTCACTGTCTGGCCAGTATTTATTGCCTGTCCCTAGTTGCCTTTGAGAAGGTGGTGGTGAGCTGCCCTCTTGAATGGCTCAGTCCACCTGCTGTGGGTTGACCCACAATACCATTAGGGAGGGAATTCCAGGGCTTTGACCCAGTGACAGTGAAGGAATAGGATATATTTCTAAGTCAGGATGATGAATGGCTTGGAGGGGATCTTGAAGGTGGCAGTGTTCCCATATAACTGCTGCCATTGTTCTTCTAGATAGAAGTGATTGTGGGATTGGAAGGTGTTGTCTAAGGATCTTTGGTGAATTTCTGCAGTGCATCGTGTAGATAGGACACACTGCTGCGACTGAGCGTCAGCGGTGGACAGAGTAGATGCTTTTGGATGTAGTGCCAATCAAGCGGGCTGCTTTGTCCTGGATGGTGTCAAGTTTCTTGAGTGTTGTTGGGGCTGCATTCATCCAGGCAAATGGGGATTATTCCATTACAATCTTAACTTCTAGATTGTGGACAGACTTTGGGGAGTAAGGAGGTGTATTACTCACTACAGTATCCCTCGTCTCTGACCTGCTCTTGTAACCATTGTGTTTATGTGGTGAATCCAGTTGAGTTCCTGGTCAATGATAACCCCCAGGTTGTTGACAGTGCAGGATTCAGTGATGGCACCACCATTGAATGTCAAGGGGGCTATGGTCTCTTATTGGTGATGATTGTAGCCTGACATTTTTATGGCGTGAATGTTACTTACCACTTGTCAGCCCAAACCTGGATATTGTCCAGATCTTGTTGCATTTGAATATGAACAGCTTCAGTATCTGAGCAGTCACGAATGATGCTGAACATTGTGCAACACAGATGAAGCAGCTGAAGATGGATGGGCTGAGGACACTACTCTGAGGAACTCCTGCAGAGAAGTCCTGGAACTGAGATGACTGACCTCCAACAACCACAGACATCTTCCTATATGTCAGGTATAACTTTAACCACTGTAGAGTTTTCCCCCAGATTCCCATTGATTACAATTTTTCTAGGGCTCCTTGATGCCACACTCAGTTGAATGCAGCCTTGATGTCAAGAGTTGTCACTTTCAGCTCACTTCTGGAATTCAGTTCTTTTGCCCATGTTTGAACCAAGACTGTAATAAGATCAGGAGCTGAATGGTCCTGGAAGGGGCATCACTGAGCAGGTTATTGCTGAGCAGGTGCTGCTTGATAGCACTGTTGATTACATGTTCCACCATTTTGCTGATGATTGAGAGTAGATTGTTGGAACGGTAATTGGCCGGGTTGGATTTGTCCTGCTTTTTACACACAGGACATACCGGGGCAAATATTTGCCATTGTTGGGTGGATGCCCATGTTGTAACTGTATTGGAACAGCTTGGCTATGGCTTGGTTGAGCAGTAATGTTCCCCTATGATCTCCAACCCATAGTTTGTGATTCATTGGTTGATAGTAGTCTCTGACTGTCATCTCAGTGTCAGCCCTTCATATAGAGCCTGCTTTCCCTTCAGGCTCTTTGTGTGCATGTTGATCAACATATTACAGCATAATGTCCACTTCAGGAAGATGTTATGGTCAGGGAACTCGGAAGCTTACATTGGACGGAGAAAAATGATGGGGTACTCTGCCATGTTGTGCAACCAGTATCTGAGTGGTGAAAGCCATCCCTGAGCCCCAGAAACAAAATGTAGCCACAGAAGTGACATCCAGTGCTTCTACAGTTGCAATCAGCCAGCAATATTCCAGATCCTACAGAGGCATGGATCCAGTGGCCTACCTGGTTTGTGACCAGCAGCAGAGAGTCATCATAACAGCAAAGTGAAGCAAGTGCAAGGGAAAGCAGCTTCACAATCCACACTTACAACTCATGGTTGATTGCAAGTTCAGAATTCATGACTGAGTTTAACCAATTTTAAAAATTGGTTACAAAAATCTGTACTCTTTGCTGTTTATCATGTGTAGTGCACATCTCTAAGCAAGATGCGCTTTGAATTGTTGGCTCGTAGCTATTTCTATCTTGGTTTTTATCTTAGTTAAGTATGATGATGCCGTTGCTTTAAGAGGTGTATTTTGGCCTGGGTCTCTTTTAAGAGAGAGATTGAACAAGAGGTGGAGAGCACTCTGTAGTAATGTAAACAGCTGGAGAGGCCTTGGAGTTTTTTTTAAAGTTGGAACAATAGAAGCAGCCTGACTGAGTGTCATAGATCCAGGATTTATAGTGAGTTTTGATCAGTTACCATTGGGAGTCTCAACAGTGTTGGAAGCTGCAGTAAATATCTCCTGGCTGCTACTGTCTCTGAGTTTTTCCTTGATGTTTTTCCTTCTTGGTTGTTGGAGTTTCATGTGAGAAATTCTGATTTCTGAATTTGCCTTTTTGCCAAAGGGTATGTTAATGAGATGTTACTATATTGTATTGATTATTCCATTATGTTTTCCAATACAATTAAGTTATTCTAATTTCTTCTTTATTTTGTTGTATTTTAACTATGTTTTTGAATAAATTGTGTTCTGTTTAATATGGAATAATTTGATCATCTGGAACATAGCAGTTTAAATTTGGAAAAAGTTAGGGTGTAGGTTATCCTCTTAAAATATTTTGAGGAGGTCTGGGCTGGTCCATAACATAAGAAGTACATCACTGGTTGGCAATAATGATGAGTGACCAATTGGACCATTTAAAAAATGTAGAAATTTCATGCAGAGTGGGAAAATGAATTTCTGTCCACAATTGTAAAAGGTACAAACGCTTACTTTATATGTCACAAAAGTATACACATAAGCAAAAAAAGGGAATTTGGAACTAAAGCTTGCAACGATGCTCAGCTTTCCTGTGAACAGCTTTCTTTGGATAAAGAAACTCGACAAGTTAAAGGCTGTTTGGAAAGCTCAGCAATCTTTTTTTGTCTAAACCAACAGCAAAACGTAAAAGCTGCACTGAAGAAGTTTTTTGCATTTGCTGTCATTTGGCAAAACTCAACACAGCAAAGTCATTTAAGGAGAACTGGGTGTTGCTGCTTATTAAGGGACTTTCAAAACCATTAGACCATAAGAAATAAGGAACTGCAGGCTGTGCAGCCCTTTGAGCCTGCTCCACCATGCAATAGGATCATGGCCTATCCAACATTCCTCATATGACTTCCCTGTGTCTTCCCCATAACCCTTTATTTCCCAACTTATTGAGAATATAAAGACAAAGAAGAAATAACAATAATAATCCAAAGCAGCCAAACATTGTGCTTCCACAGTAGCAAGATAAGTGGAATCTTTGTCTGAAGACATCTTTCAGTGACGACAGCAAGACCTGAAGGACTGTGAATGCTCTTCATTGTGGTTCAATGAATCCATTAACATGACCAACACAACCCAGCCAATTGTTTTTGTGCATATGTTTTTTAAGATTATTATCAATAGAGAGGATCTCCTCACCTCTTTTCTCCTTATAGAGAGAACATGGGGTGAGGATACCTCCAACATAGTTAAAAGGTACATATTTGAGAAAAATATTCTAATGCAGAAACTGGTTTCCATCACAATTGATAGTGCACCAGCCATGCTTGGTGCCACTGTGGGCTTTCTTGCAAAGATCCTGATTTCTCCTCTTTTCTCAGTTACCATAGTATAGTTGACAAGCACACATTAGTGAGAAAAGTTATCAAATTTTCTCAGATAATCAAAGTTGTTGTTAAGATTATAAACTCAATTCCAGCAACAGCACTTGTCTGTGATCTTACTTGATAAACTCGATGGTGTCTACAGTGAACTAATCCTCTATGTTGACGTAAAGTAGCTAAGTTGAGGGAGGGTCCTGCAAAGATTTCACAGTGATGTCTGAAATCATAATTTTTCTTAGATCAAGGAAGGAAGTGAGCCGTGAGCTGCCAGACCAAGCATGAGTACTCAACTTCAAGTTCCTAACAGTCATAACGTCAAAATTGAATGAGCTAAACTGTGAACTGCAAGAAAAGAAACACATGATCAATGCTATCAATGTAATCAAATTAACTCTGGATCCCTGGTCTTCCCAATTAAAACATAAAACAAGGTAACACTTCCCGAGCCTGAGAGAAAAAAAACAAAATACAAAGAAAATGGTTCATTCCAGAAAATGTCTGCACACCTGAGGACGTTAGCAGAAAAATTCAAGAAGAAAATTCAGGAATTAGATGTGATGGAAGAAATTGTCACATTTGTCTCAAATCCATTCCTTCAAATAGCCATGAGCAGTCGCTATTAAACTCTATCAGGTGTTTGCTTGACAAAGCAGTGGAGTTGATATGGAGATGATTACTCTGCAAAATGATATTGAGCTGAAAGTCAGATCAAGGGACAGTTACTTCTGGGGACTGGTTGTCAGAGAAAAATACCTACTTCCATTACCGTGTGCTTTTCAAGTGATAGGTTACTGTGGCTTCACATGTCTCTGCAACACAGCACTTAAGAACATAGATCATAAAAGTGTGCAGCATCTACAGACCCTTCAATCCTCAATGTTGTGCCACTCTAAAATCCTACTAACCTAGGATCCTACTCTAAAATCAGACTAACCTACATACCCTTCATTGTACTATCTTCAATGTGCTGATCCAAGAGTCGCTTCAATGTCCCTAATGTACCTGTAATGAATACTGAAGCAAAGTATTCAATAAGGACTTCCCCTACTTTCTCTGACTCCAGTTACAAGTTTTCTCCACTATCCCTGATTGGCCTTACCCTCACTCTTGCCATCCTCTTGTCCCTCATATAAGTGTAGAATGCCTTAGGGTTTTCCTTAATCCTGCCTGCCAAACCTTTCTCATGCCCCCTCTAGCTCTCCTAAGTCCATTCTTCAGTTCCTTCCTGGCTACCTTGTAACCCTCAAGAGCCCTGTCTGATCCTTGCCTCCTCAAATTTAAGTAAGCTTCCTTCTTCCTCTTGACCAGATTTTCCACATCCCTCGTCACCCAAGGTTCTTTCAACCTACTATCCCTTCCTTGCCTCAGTGGAACAAATCTATCCAGCACGATCAGCAGGTGATATCCAAGTCTCCATAATGGCCACAATATCATAGTTCCAAGTACTTTTCCGTGCTCTGAGTTCGTCACCCTTATTCTTGATACTTCTTGCATTAAAATCGACACCCTTCAACCCATCACACTGGCTACACCTTTGTCAAATGCCTTTCCTTACAGACTGTTCATTACTGAACTCCATCATCTGTTCCGTAGCTCAGGTTCCCACCACACCCCATCTCCAACCCACCAATCTAGTTTAAACCCTACTGAAGAGCTTTAGCAAACCTCCCACCTAGGATATTGCTGCCCCTCCAGTTCAGGTGCAACCTGTCCTTCTTGTATAAGTCCCAGTTCCGTAGCTCAGGTTCCCACCACACCCCATCTCCAACCCACCAATCTAGTTTAAACCCTACTGAAGAGCTTTAGCAAACCTCCCACCCAGGATATTGCTGCCCCTCCAGTTCAGGTGCAACCTGTCCTTCTTGTATAAATCCCACCTTCCCCAGAAGGTATCCCAATGATCCACATAACTGATGCCCCTCCTACACCGCGTGTTCATCTGCACTTGCTTTCTGTTCCTAGTCCCACTAGCATATATCACCGGCAGCCATCCTGACATTATTACTCTGCTCACCCTGCCTTCTAGTTTCCAACCCAACTCCCTATATTCACTTTTCAGGTCCTCCTCCCTTTCCCTACCTATGTCATTGGTACCGATGTGTACCACAACTTCTGGCTGCTCTCCATCCCCCTTAAGAATCCTGTGAATGTGATCAGAGACATCCCTGACCCTGGCACCCGGGAGGCAACACACCATCCAGGAGTCTCACTCACAACGACAGAATATCCTGTCTGTTCCTCTCACAATTAAATTGGCTATCCCTATGCTCTTCTATTCTCCACCCTTCCCTTCTGAGCCACAGAGTCTGGTTCAGTGCCAAAAACGTGGCTGCTGTGGCTTTTCTCTGGTAGTTCGCCACCCCCACTCCCCCCTCCCCGCAGCAGTATCCAAAATGGTATACCTTTTTTTCCCAAAAGATGATGTTTAAGTCTGAGAACCACACCACTCTTACAGATACCCATTGTATGTATTTGACCAGCAGTGTCAAAATATAACCGAGGCTGCAAGGAACAGGCAGATAATGTCCAGTCATAGACAAGTAAATAGTGGACAAAATGATCATTTATATTCAATAATTATATATGTTGGCTTTAGATTTATATTGGACTAAAAATAAACAGTTTATTCTTTAGTTTCTTCTGTTTGGCACTTTAATTCAAAAACTAACCTTGTTTTTGTAATAGCTGGAGAGCACGCCCTTGGAGGAAACACTGACAGGCCTGAAGTTCCATTGTACGTATCATGTCAACACACTCTCATACCGCACCCTCATTGTCTTTGAAATGTGGTCACTCATATAATGTTTGAAATGCAGCAACCAAGTTAGATCCCATAGATAACAATGAGATAAACAAGGAGTCTTTTTTTTGGCATTGTAGATTGAATATTAGATATTGGTCAAGTCATCAGAAATAACACATCCACTTTTATTCAATGAAGCAATGTGGGATATTATGTACCAATCCGAGATGGCAAACAGTATCTGAGTTTATGCATGTTTGAAATGGAATCTGAAAAAGATATAATAATTTAACTGAGATAATGAAATTAAAATTCCCTATTTAAATTAATTCAGAGGAACAAAGTTTATAAGATCAGTTCTATTCCATTTACAATACCAAATAGATATAATTTGATAGATATTTCATGATGTGTTGGGTGTAATTAATACAGTGGCCCTGATATTAACTTAGGAAGGAAGCTTTCAGCATCCCTTGGGAAACCTAGAATGTATTTCAATAGCATTTTAACACATCCATCTCATCGACATTCTATTCTGAGTTTGATTCCAATTACAGAACAGAGGGTGTGTCATGGACCTGCATGAATACGATCTTTTAAAAACACTTAAAAGCTCAATCCAATAATTAAATTATGGGGAATTCAGTGTTTGCATTGAGAGAGGGAGAAAGTTTCTGACAGATTCAGGCTGGCAAGAGGCACCTGTTCCTATTTGTCACACCTTACTTGATATCCTTCTGCTATTCCCAACAATGGGAGGAAGAAATCTGCTCTCCCGCAAAGAAGGCGAATTTGGAGGTAACTGAGGAACATTGCAGGTAGAGTTCAAGTTGTTGCCAGCTCTGGCAAAGAACCCAACAGTTGTCTGTCTGATGTACCTGTGGGCTGCAGACTGAGTGGGGGGGACGGTCATCAATATAGCTTTAGCAGAGCCCCGGAAGAATGAAAATTTGAGGGAAGTGGACATCTGGAGAGCTGCTGTAATTCATAGCAATCAGGCCCAGTTAATAGTCCTTTTAGTTCTAGGAGGCTCCAATTTACCTTACCTGGTGTGACAACCTGAACTTCCAGAAATTTAGCTTTTCTGGCATGTCAAGGAACTTTGGCCTTTGCGCATCCTAGAATGATGCCACCTTCACATCTTAGCTGCTTAGTCTCACTGTTAAACAGCTGATGCAGATCTCCAGCAACTTGAAGTCAGAGCTAACAGTCACGTTGCCCAAGGTCCAGCCAAAGACATGCTCCAAAATGTGGAAAGTAAACACTCAGCGAATGTACTGTGAATACTTTTGCACAAACAAATGTGAAAGCAGCTAGCTGTGAATACTGAGTACTTATTGCAGTTTTTCCACGGGTTTTAATCAGCCCCCACAATTACCCCTTTGTTTTCCTGCTTGGCTTTCTTTGGCATGTTTTAGGGAGCCTAGGAAACCAGCAAATGTTTGAACTGCAATTGACTAGGCACCCAGCATGTACTGAAAGAGTTTCACTCAAGGGGCTTAATGTGCTTCAGTTAAACACAGAAATGAGTGAGTTGGAGCTGGCTTCCTGATACAATCACATTTTTACCAGCTCTGGTAGTTTTAAATTCTCCTTAAAATGAAATCACTAATCCATTACTTTTCACAAGCAAGAAAGTAAGGCTCAGAAGTACAGGATCAGAAGATGATTTAAAATTTCTTGTTCAGATAAAGGCATTAATGGAAACAAAAGAGTTATTTCAGGTGGAACAAAGTTGAACCTTTTGTCCAGAGTCAGATTAATCTAACTCCATTGCTTCTTTTGAACGTTTGTGTGATCACAAACAATGCTATGTATTCTATTGCTAGCAGGTATTAGGAGGTAAACCAGGAAACAAGCATTTGATTCTAATTAGACTCAATGATAATTTTCCATTGCTTTCTTTCACCTTCCTTTTTGCTTGTTTCCCTCTCATAGTTAGTTCACCTTTATATTCTTTAACACCACTTCACCATGTCTGAAAGGAAAGTGGCCAACAGCAAAGATCTCAAAACAAATTGAGGATTTTGAATGACAGTTAATGATTTCTGACATATGCTCAATGTTAGTGACATGAATCTATTTGCCTAGCATTAAATTACTCCTTTAATTTATTCATTCACACAAAATGTATTCAAACTTTCTCATGTCTTCCTAGTTTAAATTTTCCAGAAAGTAAAAATTAAGTCTATTTCACTAAAAGCTGTTCCTTTACAAAGGATTTATTGTTGGCTAGCGTTATGACAATGGGTTGTAACTCTGAATTGCTTACTGAAATTTTAAATGCATCATGTGTGGTTTTTTTTAGAAAAGGGTACGTGAACCAAAAGATGGCAAATAATGTAAATTCAAAGGCTGGCTTGTAGAAAACACTGTGGATTACACTGAACCCTGAGAGCAATTGTGGAATGTCACACCTGAGGAGTATCATGGGGAATTCAGACAGCAACACTTCAAAGGAAGAGATGCTATCAAAAACAGTGAAAAGTGAACTACTGCAGCTACAAGGTGAGGGGTTAATAACACTCCCTCCAATGAAAATCACAACCTATACGATCTGTCCAAGACTGCAGACTAGAATCCTATAGGGGCCTGAACAGTGTTGCCCATGGTGAAGTATGTGGTGAGATGCCTGGCAAAGCCTCTCTCAACATCAGAAGGGATTCACTGAAACTTTTATGCATTGTTGACTTTCTCCTCATATTGACATGCTCTTTTATAAAAGCTCATGAAGAGGTTGGTAGGGGACTTCTCCAGACATTGAGGGCAGTGAGGCAGATTTAATACACTGCAGATTAATTCCAAATGACCATTTTGAAATTTGGGTGGGGACCTTTTCAATCTAGTCAAAGGAGTGCCACTGTCAGTCACAGGAAAAGTCAACACACAGTCCAGGGGCTTGTCCACAGTCAGCCGTTCACTCAGACCGGGCAGTATCAGGGGCTCTGTCAGACTACAGTCCAGTGAGATGATAATGGTCAGTCCTGTCAGACCATTACAAGCAGTTAGGCAAATCACAAATTATCAGGGAGCTGCAACGACAGCGGTCAGAGATCTGGTCAGTCATTTCTAGAGGCTTCTTGTCATAGTCAGCCAAAGGTCTGAAGTGAATATGGCCAGAGAGTCTACCCATTAATCATTGAGGAGGCTGAGAGGATGAGTAGTAAGGGGAGCAGGAGGACTCATTGTTCAAAGTGAAGTGGAAGTCAAGGCTGGGGATTATGGGAAGCAGAGTTTTGTGTTGCAATGGGGACAAAGATGATGACAGAGGTAATCTTAGGGTTTATAGGGGGTAGGTGGAACACATTGGGGGACATTGCAACCTTCAGGAGGGGCAATTATTTATAATGACCATCACTGTGTGCTCCACTCTGGGGGAATTTGAGACCAGGAGGAATCATTAAGATATAATCTTGGTGCTCAGGGAGCAGGAATGACAATCTTGGAGACAACGTTCAATGTGATAAATCTCCACATGAGAGGGAAGGGGTGGAAAGGGGCTTTTGGTGTACTGTGAGGTAAACAAGTACATGGAGGATCTCAGGGGTATCTGGCAACCAAGCAAAAGCCTGATGATGATGTCTACCATGAGTTGTGTTTCCTCCCATTACCCGCTCTTCTCCTGATACTTTGTGCAAATGCAAAATGGCTAAGACAATGCCCAGAAGATGGATGGAGTCAGTATCAGTTGTTGATGGGCAGAAGTGCTGGGTGCATGCACTGGACAGCAGAACATGAAAGAGGCAAATCCATGAAGGATGCTTTTGCAAACTCCAGCTGCATATCATCTGCAAACATTTATTTGTCCAGTTGCAATGCAAGAGGACTGAACATATTACAGCTTCAAATGTTGGTCTAAGCATCATGCCATTGCTGCTTGCCAATCTAACATTGGCATCTCAGTTATGTGGAAGTGAATGGCAATGACTTAAAAACAGACGGATGCTTGCCAGAAGTATCCTATTACTTGAGAATCTTCCTGCAAGAGAAAGGGAATATCACTTCATTTTATATCATGCAAGTATGACTACTGTACTGCTGTACTGAATGCAATGAAAAATTTAATAGTTGTTGTGGGTCTGGGATGGGAAGGACATCAGTAGGTTCTTCCATTTGATGTCATTGGTCACTCAGCCGGCACCTTCACAAGGTTGGTGCACGTGGTGTAACCAAGGCTATGGTGGAGAAAATAACTGGCCTCCTAAAGTTGTGGTTTCATTACGTTGACCAGTCTGAGGGAGCAGAGGTGGGGCTTTAGTATCCTCCGGACACAGCATGCCACATCATTCTAGAGTGCTGTGCTCTGCACAGTTGGAGCAGGAATCTAGGCAAAGTACTGTATACTGAGAAACTAGGGGGAACAGGAGCACTCTTCTGAGGAGCACAATGAGGAGGCTGGGGAGGAGGAAGCTCTATTTGTGTGTGACATTGTTGGCTGCTACAGGCCAGATGGGACTGGATTGAAACCCAGTTGCAGTAGATGAGAGTGGAGTGCAGCACACATCATGGAATATGAAATAGTCATTGGTCATTTGATTTGCCACATAGTGGGAGAATTGCAGCCTCTACTGATTTTGTTTGTGCTTGATTTTTCTTCATGCGAGAAATGTTCATTTTTTTCATTGAGTGTTTATTTGCATGAGCTGATCCTCCAATGGACAATGACAAGCAGCAGGGAATGAACATAGAATAATGGTGATCTGGGAGTTGGGAAGTCACGTTGAGGTTGTACAGGCCATCGGTGAGGCCTCTTCTGGAGTACCAAGACCCGTTCTGGACTCCCTTTTGTTGAAAGGATATTATTAAGCTAGAGAGGGTTCAGAAGAGACTTACCAGGATGTTGCAGAATATGGAAGATTTGAGTTATAAAGAAAGGCTGGAAAGGTTGGGAATTTTCTCATTGGAGCATAGGAGATTGAGAGGTGACTTTACACAAGCTTTTAAAATCAAGAGGGGTATGGATAGATTTAATGGCGGGTGTCGTTTCCCTAGAATGGGGGATTTCAAAATTGGGGGCATATTTTTAAGGTGAGAGGACAGAGATTTTAAAAATACATGCGGGACAAATATTTTGCACAGAGGGTGGTTCTCCTGAGGAATGAACTTCCTGAGGAAATGATGGATGCATGCACGATTACAACGTTTCAAAGACACATTACATTACTACATGAATAGGAAAGGTTTGTCGGCATAAGGGCCAGGAGCAAGCAGGTAGGACTTGTTTAGTTTGGGATTATGTTTGGCATGGACTGATTGGTCCAACGGGTCTGCTTTCATGCTGTATGACTCTATGGCTCGAGAGACGGTGTTTAGACAGAATATAGCTAAGGACAGGGAAAGTCTGTGGCCTGTTAAATTAACCAGGGTGACAGAGTGACATCGTTTGTGGGAGGGAATGCTGGCTATGTGCTGTGGGTAGCATAGCATTGTTATAGAGCAATGCAGAATTATTAACACTTGACCTAATGCAGTGTCCTGTTAAACATGGCAAAGGGACCAGGTAAGCTGATCTTATGGCTGAGTGGCAAGTTGTTCTGGGAGCAGCACATGGTAAGATGGGAAGAGAATCCGCTGAGATCTATGTCACAGTGGCAGGGTATATAATTAATGCAGCATGTTTGGTCAGATATGGCGAGAAACCTTGCTTGGCCTTGTAGAGAAAAACCATCCAAAAAAGTTGACATGATTGCCACTTAGTCAAAAGGAAGAAAGTTAAAAATCACCAGGTTATAGTCCAACAGGTTTAATTGATATCACCTGATGAAGGAGCGGCGCTCCAAAAGCTAGTGCTTCCAATTAAACCTGTTGGACTATAACATGGTGTTGTGTGATTTTTAACTTTGTACACCCCAGTCCAACACTGGCATCTCCAAATCAAAAGAAAGAAAGGTTAAGCTTGATGTGAGGTGAAAGAATTATTCCGAGCAAGAAGATACTTTTGTGGCTTACCCTTCCAGCAATAGGTAGAAAGGTATTTAAAAACCAAGTGTAACTGTGCGTGTGTGTGCGCACTAGAGTAATGGTATGCTAATGTGTTAGCTTGGGGTTTGCCTTCCACTGTGCTAATGTGAACGATGAAGAGAGACAGCTGAGGACTTCTACTCGGCACCCCTGCATGTGTAGGAAAAACAGAGATAAAGTCTCTCACTCTCTGCTTGTTGAAAGCAAGTCAAGCAGGTAAAGCCATGGTTGATGGAAACTGCACAAACACTTTTCAGGTAACTGCAGGGGCAATAACCTCCAATCAACTACTCAAATATCACAGTCAGTGCTATTGGAGTTAGCCGTCTTAACTACCACAACAATTCATAATTTATTTATCATAGATAAGCCAAAAACTGTTTTTTTTTACCATTATTTTGGATTCAGTTTTCATTTCAGATCTATATTTACATGTGTCATATTTTGACTTTCCTCATATTTAAGTAGCTAATGAACTCAGACATTTTTTAAAAACTCAACAAAGCCTGATTAAGTTGGCCTCTTTTTAAAGCATAAATAAACTTGGCCTGGGAACAGTTTTTCATGAGGGAAGGGATCCTTTCTAAATTAATCTTTCTGCAAACAACTGAGGGATAGAATTAATTGAAAATGTGTAATCTGTCTACCCTCCCCGCACAGGAACAGAACCATTTAAGGGTATTCCACCGAAAATCACAATAGATTAGAAATTCTCACCAGGGATTGGTCATAACATTAGGAAGGTTACAAAGGTTACTCAGAATACAAATAGAGTATCAAGACATACAGCTATTACACTAAATCAGATCAGCATACATTTACAAACCCTTCACTAATTGCAAACTTCTGGCAGATTGTACAGGTTGACAAGTTCAGTTAGGAAGCATGATTTAGAGGGAAGTTAAAAGAGGCCATTCTGTCAGATACATTTTTTTTAGAGGACTTCCATTCATGTACCACCTTTTATGTGCTTGGCATCAAAACTTCAAAGATCTTGGAAACAAATGAAGAACTTTTGAAATGCAATAATCATTGTAATGTAGGAAATTCAGCAGCCAATTCACATGCAGCTTACAAACAGGAATACAAAGTTGACCAGATGTTTGTGATGTTTTTATGATGAAACACTTCACTTTGAGAGTGGGACAGAAATTGGGAGGATATCTACATCAGGGACGACTCTTCTGTTCCTCTCTGAAATAGTGCTGGAGGATTTTTACATCCACCAGAGAGAGTAGGTTTAAATGTCATCTGAACAGCAGCATCTCTGACACTGCAGTCCTCCCTTCATAAAGTGTCAACCAAGGTTTTTGGGTTGTAAGAATTCACAAGTATCCAATTCTATTGTGAGAAAGTTGAA
This sequence comes from Chiloscyllium plagiosum, assembly GCF_004010195.1. Classification (NCBI taxonomy): domain Eukaryota; kingdom Metazoa; phylum Chordata; class Chondrichthyes; order Orectolobiformes; family Hemiscylliidae; genus Chiloscyllium; species Chiloscyllium plagiosum. Next base: position 20,678,071 of record NC_057715.1, read on the forward strand.
CTACAGTTTATTTCTCAAATAAAAGCAAAATACTGTGGATGATAGAAATCCGAAAGAGAGAATACAGCAGAAATTCAGCAGGTGTAGCATTACCTGTGTAGAGAGAAACAGTTCAATATGATTCTTTTTTCAGAACATTAAATTTAGCATTTTGTTGGTCAGAGTATTGAGTACGGGAGTTGGGAGGTCATGTTGCAGCTGTCCAGGACATTAGTTAGGCCACTGTTGCAATACTGTGTGTAATTCTGGTCTCCTTCTCGTTGGAAGGATGTTGTGAAACTTGGAAGGGTTCAGAAAAGATTTACAAGGATGTCAATGAGCTAAAGAGAGAGGTTGAATCAGCTGGGGCTGTTTTCCCTGGAGCGTCAAGGCTGAGGGGTGATCTTATAGATGTTTACAAAACCATGAGAGGCATGGATAGGATAAATAGACAAAGTTTTTTCCCCGGGGTGGGGGAGTCCAGAACTAGAGGACATAGGTTTAGGGTGAGAGGAGAAAGATATAAAAGAGACCTAAGCGGCAAAGTTTTAATACAGGATGCTACGTGTATGGAATGAGCTGCCAGAGGAAGTGGTGGAGGCTAGTACAATTGCAACATTTAAAAGGCATCTGGATGGGTATATGAATAGGAAGGGTTTGAAGGGATATGGGCCTAGTGCTGGCAGGAGGGACTAGATTGGGTTGAGATATCTGGTCGGCATGGTCGAGTTGGACCGAAGGGTCTGGTACCATGCTGTACATCTCTATGATTCTGTGACTCTATGACTTTCTAAAGTTGTTGTTCCTTATATGATTCCCTCTGCCATTCCTACAGAAAGCCCTTCTATAACAAGTAAATAATTAACTCATTCATTACTGAATAAATTGATTTGCTTTTGTCTCATCTACAGCCATGGGATGAGGAAGGCAGAGACCATATGGGGTGAATTTGACCTGGATGTATTCAACTTGAAGTAAACAATATCTAAATGTTAGCCTGTAATGAAAGAGTTAAACTTACTTTCCTTAGAGTGGAAATTTTTCAGTGGAGAAGAAAATAATCAGTCTTCCATGCCTTATCATGAATTATCATTACTTTGTGTAAAGATTTTTCTTGGTTATGGATTTCTCAATAACGTATTTATCAATTTCTTTCTTTGATCAGCAGCAGATAGCCTTTGCTACCAATAGGATACTCTGCTGCTATTAATTTCCACATGAAAATTGGAGATCTTTAAGTCTTGAAATTTCTCAGAGCCTCTGATGAATAAAAATGGCACAGGAAAGGCTTAGTTCCCGTGCGGCAACTTGATTACACCACAAAAAAAAAAATCAGTGCTGTGTTTCAAGAAAGATAACTAGGCTAAAGCACACTGTCCACTGTGTTGTTTTAATACCTGATATTGAAAACATACTCTTTCTCTTTCCCCCTTCTGGCTGTGTAAATGTCACACATTCATCTTCAGAGAATGTTGCAATGTTCTTTATGCTGGCATCATGATGGGAATTGCAAAAACACACACACACACAGAAATACGGACCAACTCGACTGGGTTAAAACAGAGCATCTGCTCATTGTCAGGGACAATTCTGTTTTCATTAGAATAAAATGTATAAATTGTTGTAATTTTACTGCTCAATGACCCTTTAGGTTAAAAACATTTTGATGTTCAACTACTGTAGTAGATGGCAAAGTAATGAGACATGATGTTAGATAACAATTTAAGACACATACAGAATCCATATATATTTTACTGAAAGAATGAACAGTTTAGCATTGATTCCATTTGTATATATTGAGATTACCAAATACCTTAATCTCCTTAAATTTGTACAGACTGCTGCTGATCTTACATCAATCTAATTAAACTTGCTGTAATTTAATCCGTATCTGAAATACAAAAGGAATTACAATATCTCGACAGAGTTCTATTGTAGCAATTATCTTACTGAGTTAATTGAAAAAATGGTTCAGCCGTTCCAGGAGCTGGTGGAAGAACAAAGGCTATCAGATTTGAATTGAAAGTCTACATTCGCTTGAAATAAATCTTTCAGAGTGACTGCACACTATGAATTTACTCGACTTGTAGGTGGGATGGTGATTAACAAAGATGATCCTCAAAGGAACTCAAGAATGCATCCTGTTTATTGCTCTCGATTACAAGATCCAGTTCTCATCATCGAATGTTCGGTTTTCACTGTATTATGGATACTTTTGCCCCCTGCAGTTAAAACACTTCCACTGGTTGCATTACAAGCACTGAGTGCAAAACTGAGCAAATACTGTGTTAAAGATGCTGCGTTCTGGACGGGGCATTAACTGACACCTTGTCTGAACGCTCGTGAATGTAAAAGATCTTATGGTACGACAAGTATGCTCTTTCAAAAGCAGTTGTCTAAAAACTGGACATGCTTAGAATGTGACGGGCATTATGTTTTTAGCCATGCAACAACTCAGTTAGACGCTGAATGGTGCCAAACCTCATTTGTTTTTTTTTGCCACCTATCTGTCGATCTATTCCCACACTGCAAACAATCCTTGATCCCACCCACTCTGGAAATGGCCCGAACATTTTACTGCTCAAAACCACCAGGTGCAAAAACATCTAAAGTCTTGCACAGCCTCGGTTGAGAGGCTGCAGGTTTAAGGGAATGTAGTTTAATTTCAAAGAGATTTGGAGCCCTGCTGGTCCCCAGCTGACATGCAGCCCTCAAAAAATCCCACTGGAAGCATTTGTCTGGACATGTACCTCATTTCTGCTTGTGGGAGCTGGCTGTGTACTAGTTAGCTGCCACGTTTCCCTAACTCATAATAGTGACTTCACTTCATTGGCTAGAAGAATTTTGGAATATCTGAGTAATAAAAGTCAGTTTGTAAATGCAAGTTTTCTATTTCATTGTTATTATAATCTTCTATGAAGTTTACTTTGTTATTCTCAGCATGCAGTACTACTTTTCAAGATAACATGCTTGGAATTGCCTCTTAATGAACTGAGGAAAACCCTCAATGTTAAAACGATAATAATGATCAGAAACTGATACAATAGTCATGCATTGTTCTTTCAGTGAGCACTTGTCGTACTTTAGTTTAGAAGAAGAGGGAATGGAGTATAAAAGTAAATGTGTTGCAAGTTATATTGTATTTAACATAATATTTTATTGTCTTTCAGGTGATAAGAAATAATCATTTGTTATCAGCTTACATTGGTGTTTTGCTTTAATGATGTCTTATTTTATTGTCTAAAATTCATGATATCCATGATAACAATTTTCTCTGTTAAGCCACAAGGTGGAAGAGTGTATATATCAAAACATGATGTGGTGTTTCATTATTAGGCTGAACTAATTGTGAATGCATCTTGTTCACAACATACTGGGTGAGAATGACTTCTGCTTTACCTTGTCTTGTCACCCCTACGCACTATTACTGTGACACCTTCTAATTTGACTCACATGCAGTGTGTGCAATAATGATAACACTATATGGCATCTTCATGGGACCAGACTGCAGTACCAAATGACACTTTTAGCATCCGATGAGTCCCAGCTGTACATTAGCAGACAAACTCTACTGCAGTTAACTGTTCAATCCCCTGTTTGCAACTAATTCTAATTTATCTTTTGTTCATCATCTTTTGAAAGCTATTTTCTCCCCTTTTTCAGTTCCTTTCAGCCAGGATTTTATTGTCGAGAGATAAAGCAAGGGGGTTCCTTCACACTCATGCTTTCACATGGTCGAGTGTGGGTTACAGCAGAAGTTTTGCACGATAACTTTTGGGTCTCAATTCCAAAAAGAATGGTGCTTTTAACATTTTGGGATGTCTTTTGCATTTGCTCATTGTACTTGAAAACAATACATATACCTGCTTCAAATGTGTCACCTACAATTACACGGATTCATTAAAAGTCTGAGCTCAGAGGGAGTTCACATTAGACATGGTATGACAATATGAGCTCTGCCATTTTAATGAAAATAATTACATACAAATAATGGGAAAAGAGGACCCGTGTTTGCAGCTCTATATTACTCTATGCTCTAACACAACTATCACGTAGTTCCTTTCTCAGATGCTCAGAGTAAAAGTATAATTTCTTTTACTTTACAATCAGGGCATGTCAGACCAAGGGCCATGAGTATATTGCCCAAGCAGATTGGCAAATTTATATAGGTAGAGAGAAAATACAATAAATAGCTAACGTCATCTAAAATAGCTTCTCTCCATTTCTTCTGTTGGCAGGGAGTGTGGAGATAGGAGAGTCGGTGGCAGATTCAAAATTCAGAACAGGAAGGCACATATTTCAAATTAGGGTTGGGCCTTTCAAAGAATGACATGAGGAAGCACTTTTTCACACAAGAAGTAATGAAAACCTGGAACTCACTCATATTCTTCCTCCTATTGCCCTCTATTCCAAAGCTGTTGAGGCTTGGGTTGGTTGAAAATTTCAAAACTAAGATTCATCGTTTTTTTTTAATTAAGGGCAACAAGGGTTACAGAACCAAGTGAATTGATGGCATTCAGACAGAGATCAGCTAATCTATTTAAATGGTAGAACTGGTGTAAGCTGTTGAATGTTCTACCTGTCCATCTTCCTTCCCACCTATCCGCTCCGTCCTCTTCTCCGACCTTTCACCTTTACCCCCACCTCCATCCACCTATCGCACTCTCAGCTATCTTTGCCCCAGCCCCATTCCCTTCCCATTTATCTCACCACCCTGAGGCTCCCAGCCTCATTCCTGATGAAGGGCTTTTGCCCGAAACGCTAATTCTCCTGCTCCCCGGCTGCTGCCCGACCGGCTGTACTTTTCCAGCACCACACTCTCGATTCTAATCTCCAGCATCTATAGCCCACACTTTTGCCTAAACTGGTGAATGGCCTTTTCACGTCCCTATGTAATGTTATATGTGAGAGGTAATTTTGGTTTAAACTTTAAGATGTGCCTGGACCACAGACTGATCTATAATAAAAGACAAAACTTTTGTTTCTTTTCTAACAACCATTTTATATACTCAAAAGTAGAGTAGTTTAAATTGTGCAGAATGCTGACAATTTGTGAGCGATAGTAAAAACAAGCAGGCTCTTGATTAATGAAGCCATTCACACAGCAGGGAAGGATGAGTCCTTGACTGATAAGACTCCAGGATGGGGGAACGACTTGAGACATCTGTTTCAGATTAAAGCCTTTGACTGATAAGACTACGGGGTGAGAAAAACAACAAACTTTGGAGACTCTGGAGCCTTTTGTTGCAGACTTTGTGATAAAAATAATGATGTTTTTAAGAATGTGAACCTCATGGCTTGTTGGAGCCAAGGAGAGGAGGGACTTGTGCTGTATATAATGGGAGACTTTGTAAGCCTCAGCGCGCCTTTTTTTTAAGTGTGCCCGACTCTGCAGACTTGACTTGTTAATAAAACTTTGTTTTCCTGAATTTGTCTAGAGCGATTATTGAGAAGCGATTTTCGTTTCTAACATTATAATACTTTGTAACTTAAATACTTGGTCTTTCATAGACATAGCAAAAAGTCAACAGTGACATCATTCCATCACATACAAATCAGCAAAACAAAACTATTAATAAGTAAATGCATTAAGTATAGCTTCATGCTGTTACAAAAGTCACTTTCTTTGTGGCACTGTGCAGACATTATACAATGACTACCTCAGTAGGATCACTGACAATTAACATAGGCCAGCTTGAAGCGACCAAGAAGGGAAAACCATAAAGTGTATTTCATCCATGTAATTCAACTGTTTCTCTCTAAAGCTTCTCTTTTGGCTGGTGCATTAGAACACCACAAAATACTGCTACTAATTAATGTGTTTTAACAGTGTATTGATGAGACTGTTATTATTCCATCATATTGTATGCAGACACCAAAAGTTCAAGGGCTAATTAGGGCTGCCAAATCTCCAAGATGGCTCTGGAGTCTCCAGGTTTCAGCAGTGTGTCAATTCTTCTTCGGTTCTAAACTCTTTCAGGCTGCATCCACTTGAGCCAAGATTAAGAAAGCCTTCTCAATACTGGGGAGGACAAACACAGATTGGGTGATTGCTTTATGGGAAACTTTTGTACACTGGACAAGTCCAACACTGATCCTTTCAGTCACCTCATTTCAACTCTCATTTCACTCCCACTGTTACTTCACTGTCCTTGACCTCCTACACTGTGCTGATGAAACTCAACGAAAGCTCAAGGAGAGACAACAAATCACTTGGTTATGAACTTCACAGTCTTTTAAACTCAACATTTGATTCAATCATTTCACATCGTAATTGTTTCTTTCATTTCATGAAATACCAGCTGTCAAATGAGCATGGCAGAAGTGGTACTGCAGGTGCTAGACATTAAAGTCAAGATTAGAATGGTGTTGGAAAAGCACAGTAGGTCAGGCAGCATCTGAGGAGCAGGAAAATCGACGTTTCGGGCAAAAGCCCTTCATCAGCCCTTTTCCTGCCTAATAAATGAGCATGACAGGCCATGGCAGCAGATGTTCTGGTAGAAGGAGCTACAGGCAGGTTAAAATGGACATTTACAGCTCCTGTGAACTCATCTTAAATTTCCTTATTTATTCTATTACTGCCTTTGTTTTGCCATTTTGTCTTTTAATTATCCCTGTCTTCTATCTGTTGTGCAGTGTGCTGTTGTTCTGTGTTTGATTATATGGATCTGATAACTGATCTAATTCATTACATCTGATTAGCTAAGGACTCAAAATAAACAAACCAGATATTTCTGGATAGGGTTGGAAGGTGGAGTTGTTAACATACAGATGACATTTAAATGCATTGTGAATGAAAACTGTTTATGTAAAAACTGGTATAATCTCTGCAGAGATCCAAGATAAAAGAAGCACAAAACATTATGGATCTTCTCCACTGTTCTTTGCTACATCCTGCCAAGCTTTGTTGCTGTATTATTTAAAGCCTGTTAAATCTCAAACCTTTTTCGAGTTCTAATAAAAGGTCAACAGCCTGAAATGTGGTTAACCTCTACCTCTCTACTGATACTGGCTGGCTTGCTGAGTACAATTTCTAGCACTTTCCATTTTTATTTTGAATTTCCAGCATCAATTGTATCTTCCTTTAGTTAGAATTAACCTCTTCCTTTCCACATTGTCCCAGCTACTCATTCATAAATACTGGAGATTGCCAAAATAAAAAAAAATGCTTGGATCTGAAATACTCTGAAATTTAATTCCTACTAACATTACTTTATACATTGCTTTCAGAAATGTCATCACAATACATTTTACTGATTTCCAAAATCAGAAGGCTTGTTGTAGCATTGAGCATAATTATTGTAGTAAAACAGACAGCAGCAATAGAACAGTAAGGACACCAACTGACACTAAATTCCCCTTAAAATGGCTGTCATTTATGAACCTCTTGCTCAGCCTTATTAACAGCATTAGCACTTACTACCCTCTGCTGTGTTAAGTACTATTCAGGGCCTTAAGATTGCTTTTAATGGATATCAGACACAGCACGCCCTCTGCACTGTTCAATCACTCATGTGTAATGATTGCTCTATGATGATTGTCAAGGGGTCAACATCTCACAGGCATCCACTCAGAAATGCTTGCAGCCAGTGCCTCAAACCATGCAGACGTTTAAACAGTTTGCCTGCTGTCACCATTATCTGAAATTACATGAGCTTACGTCATCATCCAGATGAAAGCACTGTGCCCAGTACAATTCACCACAAAGATGCCTTAAACAGCACAAAACAAAGCTTTGGGTACATTGCATATTCTACTGGATAAATACACATGACTCTCACAATAAAGTCCCAAGCAAGAGGTTTTTAAAAAATGACAAATTTGATTTCAATAGCAACCTCTCCAATCTCAATATATCCCAGGGTGAATATACAGCTAATGAAGTACTTTTGAAGTGTGTATTGCACTCGAGAAAATGTGACAGCCAATAAATGCACAATAAAATCCCACAAACAATAATTAAGCAATGACCAGATAGTTGATTTATTTTTAAACATTTTCTGTTGAGTGATAAACATTGAGTGAAACTATGAGAATGGAATTCCCTGCACTGCTTCAAGTAATGTCATGGGATCACTTACATCAAAGTGGACCTTCAATTTAATGTCCCTTCTGAAAGACAGCACTTCTTCAAGTGTAATATCCAGTCACTAGATTTGAACTCATGACCTTCTGACTCAAAGATAAGAGTACTACTAGTAGAGGCACAATTTGCACAAGCTGTTGTTCTAATCACTGCATTGCAGAAAGGTTGCCAGTGCACTGTGCAGGATGCAAAGTCTGCACAAGGAATTTGCCAGGAATGTCAAACTTTAATTATGGGGCAAGATTGGATTGATTGGGACTGAATGCTTTGGAACAGAGGAGGCATTGTGTATCGCATGTAAAATTGTGAGGAATCCAGTTGAAGTGAATAGGAAAGATCTATTTCCTTTAGCAGTGAGATCAATAACTGGGTGGGGGATGGAAACAATTTGGCAGTGGGGTTGGTGGGTGGTGCACAGATTTAAAGTAATTGGGAGAGGGAATTGAGGAGAATTTTTTTCACCAGAGGATGATAAGGGTCGTGAACTCATGACCTAAAAATGCCAGTAGGGACAAAAATGGCATATTTACAAAATGATGTGTATATAATCTTGAGTTGCTGTAACCTCCAGGACTACAGACCAAGGGCTGAAAAGTGTTGCCAGGCTTAATGACACTTCATTTTAGGTAGCACATTGATGATGTGTTGGATGGCTCCCTTCTTTGCCAAAATGCTTTTAAGATTTGCATGCTTCTACACAAGAGGGGATTACTATGCTGAAGACATTATGGGAAGATTTAAAAACAAGGTTGACTTCTTAAAGGCATGTCAAATGTTAAGGGAAGAATCTGCAATGCAGCCGCCATCGTCATCATACAGCCAAATAGTGATAGAGGTCCATAGCACAAAAAAAGGTCCATTGGCCCATCCTAACTGTGCATCTAACTATTCTAATCCCATTTTCCAGCACTTGGCCATAGCCTTGTGTGCCTTGGCATTACAAGTGCACATCTAAATATTTCTGAAGTGTTATGAGAGTTTCCATGTTTATCACCCTTCCAGGCAATGAGCTCCAGCTTCTCACCAGCCTCTACGCCTAAAAGCTTATTTTCATATCAGCTCTAAACCTTTTGGCCCTTACCTTAAAGCGATGTTCCCTGGTCATTGCTCCCTCCATCAAGGGGAAACGTTTCCTCCTGTCTACCCTGTCCAGAGTACCAGAGTTGAAAAATGTGGTGCTGGAAAAACACAGCAGGCCAGGCAGCATCCGAGGAGCAGGAGAATCGACGTTTCAGGAATCAGGGCTTCTTTCAGGGCTTATGCCCAAAACGTCGATTCTCCTGCTCCTCGGATGCTGCCTGGTCTGCTGTGTTTTTCCAGCACCACATTTTTCAACTCTGGTACTCCTGCATCTGCAGTCCTCACTTTTTCCTCAGTAAGAACTATATATAAGCACTTAGTGAAGAATCACATAAATTGGACTATTGACAATAAACAGGAATATTTTGTTCTTTCTCTTTCATATGTTTATCTAGCTTCCTCTTTAAAGCATCTGTGGTATTTATTTTCTGGCCTTGAGATCCATATTGTAACTATCTTCTGGATAAAGAGGTTTCTTCTGAATTCCCTTTCAGATTTATGAATGAGTATCTTACATCAATGTCTCTAGTTTAACTCTGATATTAGACTGATTGAAAAATATCAATGTCCCTTGGCAGTTTAGATTAGATTACCTACAGTGTGGAAGCAGGTTCTTTGGCCCAACCAGTCCACACCGACCCTCCAAAGAGTAACCCACCCAGACCCATTTACCTCTGACTAATGCACCTAACACTATGGGCAATTTTGAATAGCTAATTCACCTGACCTGCACATCTTTGGACTGTAGGAGGAAACTGGAGCACCCGGAGGAAACCCAGGCAGGCACAGGGAGAATGTGCAAACTCCACACAGGCAGACGCCCGAAGCTGGAATTAAACCTGGGACCCTGGTGTTGTGAGGCAGCAGTGCTAAACACTGAGCCACCGTGCCACCCTTTAGAGATCAAGCTTAAATTGTTGCTGGCCTTTCCCAAATGTCTGTGTACTCACTTTTGGGATTGTTCTCCAGGAATATGGCAGCTGCCCCCTCCCTCAACCACCTTCCCCTAAAACAAAAGGCTTTTAAACTGAAAGGAGAAAAAATTAGACAGAGCAGATTGTTATGGACTAAGCCAGACCACTCAAAAACAAACTTAAGCGGGCAGCTCAGACCATAACTTTGCAATTTGTTTCCGTAGGTGTACGGTGAAAATGACCTGGAATAAGTTAGCTAGATTGACGACCAGATTTTAAAACAGACAAAAATGTATTCACAAAATAACACAATGAAACATAAAGAACAGAAAAAGAACCCCTTCAGAATTCAGCCTATCCAAGTAGACTTAATTATGTTGTTCTGAATATACAAAACAGTCCTAATAAGCAAACTCTCTTTAAAAACCAGTATAAATGGAACACATGCTTACAGGATGAAGTTGAAGGGCAGAAAGAGAGAGAGAGACTTTCCACACAGATCCCTGTTAAACTTCCAACCAGTTCCAGACTGAACTAAACTGCACCGCTCAGGTGGACAGCTGACCACTCCCCTTTCTTTATACAGGTTACTTTGAACACACCATCACTTTGGCCATCTGTTTACATATAAAGAAAAGGCCTCACAAAATCCTTTTCATTTCTGTCCCAAACCAGACTGATCGGAGCCTAGTTCAGTTTATTACCCTGCTGAAAAAAAATCAAGAACAGAGTTTCTTTGAGCCAAGGAACAGCTTTTAGAAACAAAAAAGGCCTCTGTGACAAGGTGAAACAATGATTTAATTGAGGTAGTTATCTTGATTAAATAATTTTGACATGTTCAAGAGAAATTAGCTCTTCTAGTGGTAAATTACAGAACAAGGGAGCTTAACTTCAAAATTAAAACTAGGCTGTTCAGGATTAATGTGAGAGACACAGTTTCATGCAATAACTTCTTTAGATATTGCTCACTTTCCATCACTTACAGTGTGGAAACAGGCCCTTTGGCCCAACAAGTCCACACCAACCCTCTGAAGAGCAATCCACCCAGACCCATTCCCCTATATTTACTCCTTCACCTAACACTACAGGCATGTCCAATTCACCTAACCTGCATATTTTTGGACTGTGGGAGGAAACCCACGCAGACACGGGGAGAATGTACAAACTCCACACAGACAGTTGCTTGAGGCTGGAATTGAACCCGGGCCTCTGGCGCTGTGAGGCAGCAGTGCTAACCACTGTGCCACCGTGCTGCCCAAGAAGTGACTCCACAGGGGCCATCACCAAACCACCCTTTCTTTACACATGAACAGTACATGGGCACTGAGCTGGCTGGTCAGATTCCATGTACTCTGCACCTATAAATAAGGAGTGACTTGGTGATGGGATATCGGCCTCTTGTGGAGTTATTTCACTCCTCTATAAAGGTGTCGATGCTCGATGTGTCAAATGAAAATGTTAAAACTGAGGTTTTTGCTGGATAAGGATATTAAGGAGAAAGTGAAGTCTGCAGATGCTGGAGATCAGAGCTGAAAATGTGTTGCTGGAAAAGCGCAGCAGGTCAGGCAGCATCCAGGGAACAGGAGAATCGACGTTTCGG
>NC_057715.1:20692266-20693817 GCF_004010195.1 Chiloscyllium plagiosum
AGGACCCAGAACTGATCCCTGCGGTACTCCACTTGTAACTGGGCTCCAGGCTGAGTATTTACCATCTACCACCACTCTCTGCCTTCGACCGGTTAGCCAGTTTTCTATCCAATTGGCCAAATTTCCCTCTATCCCATGCCTCCTGACTTTCCGTATAAGCCTACCATGGGGAAACTTATCAAATGACTTACTAAAATCCATGTACACTACATCCACTGCTCTACCCTCATCCACATGCTTGGTCCCTCCTCAAAGAATTCAATAAGACTTGTAAGGCAAGACCTACCCCTCACAAATCCGTGCTGGCTGTCCCTAATCAAGCAGTGTCCTTCCAGATACTCATAAATCCTATCCCTCAGTACCCTTTCCATTACTTTGCAGACCACCGAAGTAAGACTAACTGGCCTGTAATTCCCGGGGTTATCCCTATTCCCTTTTTTGAACAGGGGCACAACATTCACCACTCTCCAGTCCCCTGGTTGACAGTGAAGACGAAAAGATCATTGCCAACGATTCTGCAATTTCCTCTCTTGCTTCCCACATAATCCTAGGATATATCCCGTCAGGCCCGGGGGACTTGTCTATCCTCAAGTTTTTCAAAATGCCCAACACATCTTCCTTCCTAACAAGTATCTCCTCTAGCTTACCAGTCCATTTCATACTCTCCCCTTCAACAATACGGTCCCTCTCATTTGTTAATACTGAAGAAAAGTACCCATTCAAGACCTCTCCTATCTCTTCTGACTCAATGCACAGTCTCCCACTACTGTCCTTGATCGGACCTACCCTCATTCTCATCATTCTCATGTTTCTCACATACACATAAAAGGCCTTGTGCCCTCTCTTGGCTCTCCTAATCCCTTTCTTCAGCTCCCTCCTAGCTATCCTGTATCCCTCCAATGTTCTGTCTGAACCTTGTTTCCTCAACCTTATGTAAGCCTCCTTCTTCCTCTTTACTAGACCTTCAACCTCCCACGTCAACCAAGGTTCCCTCACATGGCCATCTCTTTCCTGCCTGACAGGTACATACATATGAAGGACACATCATATCTGTTCCTTGAAAAAGTTCCACATTTCAACAACATCCTTCCCTGACAGCCTATGCTCCCAATTTATGCTCCTCAGATCCTGTCTTGCAGCATCATATTTACCCTTCCCCCAATTGTAAAACCTACCCTGTTGCACGCACCTATCTCTCTCCATAACCAAGGTGAAAGTCACAGAATTGTGGTCACCATCACCAAAATGCTCACCCACTAACAAGCCCATCACTTGTCATAGTTCGTTACCAAGTACCAAATCTAATATGGCCTCCCCTCTGTTCGGACAATCTACATACTGCGTTAGAAAGGCTTCCTGGACACACTGCACAAACACTGCCCCGTCCAATCTACTTGATCTAAAGAGCTTCCAATCAATATTTGGGAAGTTGAAATCACCCATGACTACTACCCTGTGGCTTCTGCACCTTTCCAAAATCTGTTTCCCAATCCGTTTCTCCACATCTCTGCTGCTATTGGGGGGCCTATAGTAAACACCCAACAAAGTGAC
>NC_057715.1:20694937-20701550 GCF_004010195.1 Chiloscyllium plagiosum
GCAGGAGCATCGGTGGTCACCCCTACCTCAAACATCCAGCAGGAGGAACATTCCACTGCCTGCGCTGCCATAACTCTACACTTAGTCTCCAAAACAAGAACACTAAGTAGCTTACCTGTACAGCCGACTGAGTCCTTTTTTTTAGGTTCGAGGAGGAGGGAGGGTGGGAGACACTCCACGTGTAGTGTCTCGGGTTCCTTCTCCACTCAAATAACAATTACTTACCTTCCCGGCCAGCTCTGCGCTCCGACTTCACTTCCGCCCAGCTCCCGCCGCTTTCTGCTGCAGGTTCTGCTGTACTTTACTTTTGTTTAAATATAAAAGCGATTGATTGGGTTGAATTTGCGGATGACATCCCCAGGGAATTTCATCTATCCAAACCACATGCTTCCCAGCATTGAAGCTGATTTCTGATAATGCAGAATAAAGGGAAGGATTTTAGATGAGGAAATCAAGTGGCCAAAATTCATTTCAATCAAAACGATATCCATTTTCACAGCCATCAGCTGCATGTCAGATTGGCAGTATAGGAAAATCATCAAATATAAGTACATAATTGAGGGAATCAAATATACCCCCCAAAGAAGGAAATCACAGAGAAAAATACCACAAAAATAAAAGAATCGTAGAAAATTGAATCAGACAAAAGTGCTGTCATTGAGTTGCAGCAAATATTGAATTAAATGTGGGCGGCACGGTGGCACAGTGGTTAGCACTGCTGCCTCACAGCGCCAGAGACCCGGGTTCAATTCCCGCCTCAGGCGACTGACTGTGTGGAGTTTGCACGTTCTCCCCGTGTCTGCGTGGGTTTTCTCCGGGTGCTCCGGTTTCCTCCCACAGTCCAAAGATGTGCAGGTCAGGTTAATTGGCCATGCTAAATTGCCCGTAGTGTTGGGTAAGGGGTAAATGTAGGGGTATAGGTGGGTTGCGCTTCAGCGGGGCGGTGTGGACTTGTTGGGCCGAAGGGCCTGTTTCCACGCTGTAAGTAATCTAATCTAAACACATTTCCTAAAAACTATAAATAATTCATGAAATAATAAGATCGCACTGATTTGATAAATATTGCAAAACACAAGACAAATCAGATACATTGTTTTCCCCTTCATGTTAAATGAAATTGCTGTGGATAACTGGGACCAACTAGGTTAATGGGTATACAAGATCTGTTAATAAAGTCATTAGTTGTTTCAGTAGATCACTGCCCCAATTCTATGTAAATGCCTTTTTATTCATTCATGAAACATGGGCCTAACTGGCAAGGCCTGTATTTATTAATCCTCCTTAATTACTGTTGAGAAGATGGTGGTGAGCTGCCTTCTTGAACTGCAGTGCTTGGGGCATAGGTCCATCCACAGTGCTGTTAGGTGGGGACTTCCAGGATTTTAATCCAGTGGCAAAAAGGAGGGGGCGATACAGTTCCAAGTCAGGAACAAATTACTGCCGATGCTAAAACTTGTACTGAAAACAACAAACGCTGGAGATCACAATAGGTCAGACTGCATCTATGGAGAGACAGCGAGCTCTGATGAAGTGTCATTTAGACTTGAAACGTTAGTTTGCTCTTTCTCCATGGAAGCTGTGTGACCCACTGTGATCGCCATCATTTATTGTTTTTAGTACAGTTCCAAGTCAGAATGGTTTATTTCTTGGAGGAGAAGCTATAGGTGGTGCTGTCCCATGCCTTTGTCTTTCCAGGTGGCAATGGTCGCAGGTTTGGAAGATGCTGTGAAAGAAGCCCTAATGTGTTACTGCAATGCACCTTGTGGATGGTACATACTGCTACTGCTATGCATTGGTAGTGAAGGGAGTGAATGCTGAACCTGATGGATGTGGTGCTAATCAAATGGACCACTTTGTCCTGGACAGTGTTCAAAGTTAAAAATCACACAATACTAGGTTATTTGGAAGCACTAGCTTTCGGAGCGCTGCTCCCTCATCAGGTGATTGTGGAGAATAAGACAATAAGACACAGAATTTATAGTAGAAGATGGTTTTATTCTCCACAACCACCTGATGAAGGAGCAGCGCTCTGAAAACTAGTGCTTCCAAATAAACCTGTTGGACTATAACCTGGTGTTGTATATTTTTAACTGTGTCCACCCCAGTCCAACATTGGCTCCTCCACATCCTGGATGGTATTAGTCGTTTAAGTGCTTGTGAAACTGTACTCAACCAGACAAGTGGAGAATATTACATCACACTCTTGAATTGTATCGTGTGAAAGATGAAAATGCATTACATAGACACAGAAACAGGGTACTTGTCGCTGAATTCCTAACCTGCGCTTGTATCTATAGTATGCATATACTTTGAGAAAGTGAGGACTGCAGATGCTGGAGATCAGAGCTGAAAAATGTGTTGCTGGAAAAGCGCAGCAGGTCAGGCAGCATCAAAGGAGCAGGAGAATCGACGTTTCGGGCATTCCTGAAGAAAGGCTTATGCCCAAAATGTCGATTCTCCTGCTTCTTTTAATGCTGCCTGACCTGCTGCGCTTTTCCAGCAACACATTTTTCAGCTATGCATATACTTTGTCCACTTCACCTCCTGGTCAACGGTAAACTCCAGAAAGTTGGTAGGAGAGATTCAGTGATAGTACTTCTATCAAATGTCAAGAAGACATGGTTATATTATTTCGGATTAAAAATGTCCATTGCCTGGTACATGTGTGGCACAGGTATTAATTGTCACTTATTCTGAAGAAGTCAAAACATTAATTCTGTTTCTCTCTCCACAGATGCTGCCAGACACTACTGCTTTTCTCCAATATTTTCTGTGCTTATTTCAGGTTCCCAGCATCTGCAATATTTTGTTCTTTCTTGTCACTTAATCTGCACACAATCTGCTGTTACAGTTTTCAGTGTCTATACCCTTTATTCCTTTGCTTAAACTTTATAGCATTTGGTTGACCTGACTTGCTTTCTAAGTAATTTCAGAAGGCATTTAGGATCAACTACATTGACAATGGTTTCATGGTCAGTATTAGACAAATTTCTAATGCCACATTTCTGAATTGAATTCAAATTTTACCATCTGCTTTAATGGTATTGGAGTTCATGTTCCAAGATGTCTTGGCCTCTAGAAACCTCGGACAATGACATTACCGTTCCACCACCACCTCCCCAGTGTATGTGAGAAAGATGCTTCTGTTCCTTTTGAAGTTCTTTTGAAATGCTTTCTGCTATCACATTCGATATTTACAAGAACCTTTCTGGAATGGTACATGTTACAATTTATTCAATAACTGGCACATTGCCAAGTTTTTTGCAAGCTTCAATAATTAAAGCATATTTACACCACAACGTATTCAGCAAACTGTGTCTAATCCTTCCTAACATCCCATGTGTCATCGCTCCTGATAATTAACTAACAGAACGACACAGCTTTATCTGTATTGGCACTCATATGTGATACAATATGAGGAGGTTAAAACTTAATGTTCTTCAGAACACTGTACTTATTAAAGTTGCATAAAATTATAAGAATCTGAAGTTTCTCAGAAGAAGACATATTCATTTCTCAAAACAAATGTTGTAAACTTCAGTTACACTTCTTTAAATATTCAGGTTGTATTTCCTTTCTATAAGTATGCAGCTGCTGCTCTGCTCTGCATGGCAACCTTATGCATTGATGGGCTGAATGGCCTTCTTCTTAGCCATACTGACACTATAATTCATTTTGTGCTTCATGGGGGCCTTTTATTTGTCTTAGGAATATCCAATAACAAGGGGATCCTGTTGTTGTAAGAATCTAAGATGTTACTACAAAGATGATGTGGTTGACCATCTTCAGGAGTGACAGAACTCTGAAGAAAAATAAGTCTTCAGTAAGGCATTCGACAAGGTTCCCCTTGGGAGATTGGTTAGCAAGGTTAGATCTCATGGAATACAGAGAGAACTAGCCATTTGGATACAGAACTGGCTCAAAGCAGAAGACAGAGGGTGGTGGTGGTGGGTTGTTTTTCAGATTGGAGGCCTGTGACCAGTGGAGTGCCACAAGGATCGGTGCTGGGTCCACTACTTTTTATCATTTGTATAAATGATTCGGATGGGAGCATAAGAGGCATAGATAGTAAGTTTTCAGATGACCCCAAAATTGGAGATGTCGTGGACAGCAAAAAAGGTTACCTCAGATCAGATTGTCCAATGGGCTGAGAAATGGCAGATGGAGTTTAATTATGGTGTAAATGCGAGGTGCTGCATTTTGGGAAAATCAATCTTAGCAGGACTTATACACTTAATGGTAAGACCCAAGGGAGTGTTTGCTGAACAAAGAGACCTTGGAGTGCAGGTTCTTAAAAGTTCCTTGAAAGTGGAGTGGCAGGTGGATAGGATAGTGAAAAAGACGTTTTGTATGCTTTCCTTTATTGGTCAGAGTATTGAGTAAAGGAGTTGGGAGGTCATGTTGCAGCTGTACAGGACACGGGTTAGGCCACTTTTGGAATATTGCATTCAGTTCTGGTCGCTTTCCTATCGGAAAGATGTTGTGAAACTTGAAAGTGTTCAGAAAAGATTTACAAGGATGATGACAGGGTTGGAGGATTTGAGCTATAGGGAGAGGTTGAATAGGCTGGGGCTGTTTTCCCTGGAGCAACAGAGACTGAGGGGTGATCTTATAGAAGTTTATAAAATCATGAGAGGCATGGATAGGGTGAATAGACAAAGTCTTTTCCCTGGGGTGGGGGAGTCCAGAACTAGAGGGCATAGGTTTAGGGTGAGAGGGGAAAGATATAAAAGAGACCTAAGGGGCAACTTTTTCACACAGAGAATGATACGTGTATGGAATGAACTGCCAGAGGAAGTGGTGGAGGCTAGTACAAATGCAATATTTAAAGGTCATCTGGATGGACACATGAATAGGAAGGGTTTAGAGGGATATGGGCCGGGTGCTAGCAGGTGGGATTAGATTGGGTTGGGATATCGGTTCGACATGGTTGGACCAAAGGGTCTGTTTCCATGCTGTACATTTCTATGACTCTATGACTCCTTGTACAAACCTAATTTTTAAGATTTAGCCGAAGGCAAGTTTATTGATGGCATTGACAAGTTGGCCAAATGGGCACACACAATTCAGAGAAATGTGAGGTAAAACATCTTAGTAGAAGAAACATGGAGAGACAGTACAGATTTAGTGGTACAACTTTGAAGGTAGTACAGGAGCAAAGGAACTTTGGAGTCCATGTGCATAATTCTCTGAAGGTGGCCAAGCAAGTTGAAACAGTTGTTCAGGAGACTTATAGGATCCTTGGATTCATAAATAGAGTAAGAAAGTGATGCTACACCTCTGCAAATCATTGGTCTGACAACATTTGGAGAATTGTGTTCAGTTCTGAGCACCTTGTTTAGGGAAGGATGTTAAAACACTGAAGAGGGTGCAAAGGAGGTTTTCTAGAATGATACCAGGAGTGAAGCAGTTCAGACATGAGGAAAGATTTGAGAAATTGAGCTAATTCTCCTTGGAGGGGAGACGATTAAAAGGTGACCTTATTGAAGTGTTCAAAATTAGGAACAATTTGGACAAGATAAAAAAGAATATTCTGTTTCAACCAGTTGGTACATCAGTAAGAACCGGCCACAATCTCAAGATTGTCATCAAGAGAGCTAGAGGTGAGAGGAAGAGCAACTTCTTTACTCAGAGAGTTGATAGGATTTTGAATGCACTGCCTGACAGTGTGGTGGAGGCAGATTCCATAGGACGTTTCAAATGAGAACTGAGTATATATTTGAAATTGATGAATTTAGAGGGCTACGGAGATAGGGCTGGAGAATGAGAGTAGCTGGGGAGCACTTTCATAAACTGGCAGAGATATGAATGGTCAAAAGGCCTCCTTCTGTATTATAAAGTTCTATCATTTGATGTGAAACTAGGCAGAAAGAAAAGCCATGGCTTGGTTCTCTTGTTTCATTTGAGCGTATTTGGAAAGGAAAGACAAAAACAGTGCAATATTTTTTGCTTTTCACAGCTAAAGGACTTCCTAATGGATGTTGCATCCAACAAAGTACTTTCTAAATACCTTACTAATGTAAAGGAGGAAATTAATTTGTAGATTGCAAGCCCCCACAAATAGTAGTGCAATAACGAGCAAAGTTTGCTCTTTTTAAATGGTTAATTGAAGTTTAAGTATTGCCAGGATACAGGAAAGAACTCTCCTGTCTTTCTTTGAAATATTGTTGTGGGATCTTTTATGTAGACCTGAGAGGGCAAAAGATAGTACCTGAGAGGACCTGCCTCAGTAACTAATCTGAAGTGTCACCTCAAATGTTTGCGCTCTTGTCTCTGGAGTGGAACTCAAATCTACAATTTCTGGTTTAATCTAATATTGTCACCTACTGAGTCACAATTGAATCAGGACATGGCGTCTGAACACTGCAAGTAGTTTCTGTCTCACTGACAACTCCAATTCAGCTTTCCTGAATACCACAGACTTCAAATTTGAATGGTGTCATGATGGCTTTTCCTGCTCCTCAGTTTATGATTAAAGTATCTGTCAATGTTTATATTATGCTTAAGTCACCTTTATTCCCTCAATGTCCTTATGTATGATCATTAATTCTACTTTGCCCTTTTCTTGATGTCACAGCCCCACTTAAGCCTCTGTGTCTTCTATCTCCACCTC
>NC_057715.1:20702050-20770269 GCF_004010195.1 Chiloscyllium plagiosum
TACAGGCTAAGTATTTCCAGTCTGAAATTTTGATTCTTTTATCTTCTTAGTATCTAGCTCCTTCATGTTTATACAATTAACACTTAGGGAAATGGAATATGTGTAATTTTGCCATCAAATGACAAATAGGATCAATTTATCCCTAATGCGTGCACTAAGTCTATCAGTTTGTTATTTATCTAGCGAAAGCATGTTCTTCTGAACATCTTTTTATTACCCCCAGTTGAATTCCTTGAATAAATGTACTCATTTCTGTTACTAGCAATATCCTAATGTAGAATCGTGTTCAATAATGACCGAGATTGGTGAGTGGCAAAAATAGCTTCTTTATTGAGCATCCGCAGTGGCAGGTTCAAGGCAGCGATGGAATCTAAAGTGCAATTTTGCAGTAGCCTCTTTTATACACAGTTTTTACATACATTAAAATTTTAGCACTATGGTGTCACGCGGTTGTATCTATTGTACACAAATTTGCATGACATCTGTCCTGGGGAAGCACAAAATAGTTTAAGTACCGGCTAAGTGCTGGCTGTTACTCCTGATGGGATTAGAATGTCTGTCTGATCTGAGCTTGCATAATTAAGAGGTATTAGCCCTCTTATCTTTAAAGGAGAAAGTGAGGACTGCAGATGCTGGAGATCAAAGTCGAAAAGTGTGGTACTGTACTGGAAAAGCACAGCCGGTCAGGCAGCATTACTCTCCTGCTCCTCGGATGCTGCCTGACTGGCTGTGCTTTTCCAACATCACACTTTTCAACTCTTGTCTTTAAAGTTGGTAATGTTATTAAAAATATTAGACCTATATGATCTAAATAAGTGAGAAATTATACATGCACCAAATACAGGTATGGAGGATATTAAACTGGTCTCCAGGTGTTGGGTCATGAGATTTCATCTACTATTACTGGCTTTTGATAGTTACTACACATTCATTCAAGCATTGTCATGGAAGCACTGTTTTGATTGTAAGTTTCTTAAAGGGCGTAGCAGTCCTATTTAATACATTTTTAAAAGTATAAATCCATACATTGGTGCAAGAAGGTAGTCATAAATAAAAGTTAGAAGTAGGTAGTACAGTGTTATAGAAATAGGTAGTGTGCAAGTAAATTTCAAAGAAATAAAAAGCAGCAGACTGTAGGGACATGCTGGTGGAGGAAACTGTTTAATGTCCTGCTGCCTATTCACGTCATGAGAGATGGTTACTAAGGGCTATTTAATATTGTAATCTTTCCATTGTTTCAAGTGAGTTATAGAGATATGATGTAAGGGATGTCGTTGTTATGAGGAGATAACAGTATTAACACTTCTTCAGAGGTAGCCTCTGATATAGAAACAAGTCTAAATGCGGCTTGTTAAGAATTGAAAGGTGTAAAAGAACAGTGATGGGTTGGTAACCAAGGAAGGGGTGTTTGATTTAGTTTATCTTGTAAAATGCACAACTCAAATATGGTTTTATGAATGAATGATTGGAAATATGGTACAATAAACAAAGAGCACTTGTGAGTGAGTTAGTAAAGAGAATCATAATGCAATATCTCACAGTGGCAAAAACAAAGCATATCCCAGCTGTGTTCATTTACCAGCCAATCATTTTCATTAGATGGATCCCATGGTCTCCAAAGTAGTCTATCGCCATATCATATAGTCTTACAGCAAGGAAATGCCATCATGCCTTTGTGGTAAAGCAATCCAATTAGCTCCACTCCTCTGTTCTTTCATTGCAACATTGCAATTTTCTTACCTTTAAATATTTATCCAATTTCCTTTTGAAAATGACCATTGTATAATGTGCTTCCACTATTAATTTCTAGGGTGTGTTCAGGTCATCATAACCTGCTACATAAAAAAGATTTTCTCCACGTCTCCTTTTGGTGCTTTTCCCAATTACATTGAATTGTATTTCACAAAGGGATTTGCAAATTTTGTTTTATTTTTGGAACAATCAGTGTTCAATTCAGTTCTGTTTCTCATTATTTTCAGTATTTTTAATCATTCACTGTAGTTTGCCCTTCTATTTGTTATAGACCAGACCAAACCCCTTCAAAATATACAAAGAAGATAGCCTAGGCCCGAACATTTTCTGATATTAAAGGTAAATATTAAAGACATTGTGTTCCAGATACAATTCAATTGGTCAAACTACTCAACTTTAAGCAAAACATGCTTTGTTTTAACACGACATTTAAAATACAGACAAAATTAAAATAAAAGAATCAACTTAACTGTAACTCTATTGAAATGCTTAACAAAATAATATATGCATTAACTATTACTAATTAGCTATTCCAATATAGTTACATGCCACAAAAACACGCTCAGTAAAGGCACATTCAGTAAAATAGAATTCAAACCGAAGGAAGAGAATCCCAGTTTTTAGCTATAACAGAGAGAGGAATAACAGTTTCAACATGCAGAGTCAAGATCCCAGATACTGCAGAAAGCTAAAACTGAAAAATCCTGGTTCTATGGGAACTTGGCCCTAACCATTCAGGCTGCTTCAATTGTTCCACCTTTAAAAAAAAACCCCAAGGCTTCACAAGCTGTTCACTCTATTAGCTTTGAGGGACTGCTCGATACTTCTGTCTCAACCTTTCTTCATGAAAAGCACAAAATACACCTCTCAAAGTCATAATATCATTACACATCCTAATCTTCATTTTGGTAATATTGTGGCCAAGTGGCAAATTAGACAGTCAGTAATTTTAAGAATAATTTATAGTTACATAGTTTATGAGCTGACATGGTCTCTGCTACAGTTGTGAAAAGCATGACATGATTAGCTGGAGGACACTTGTGGCCATGAAAACGCACACATGGGTGTGGTGAGAAGAACATTATCATGAGCATTAAACTGCAATTCTGCTCAGCAAAATCATTATTGTCAGACAAGCTAACACCTCTGAAATTCACCACTGCTCAGAAATGTGGATGCTTAAATACTAAATATTTAAGACATAAATGAATACATTTTTCAGTATTAAGGGGAAAGAGGGATATGGTTGATTTGATTTTTGAGGTTTTCTACATATTGGTCCACGTAGCAGACAGAATTAATACATGGCTGGGCACCCACAGAAGGGAAAATCTAACATAGTCTAGTGCAGGATGGGGTCACACAGAAAATAGTGTAAGGAAGTTGAATACAGGGTCAGAGGACCCGCACTGGTGATGAGAAGCCAGGTATTGGGGTTAGGGACCCACAATGTAAGAAATTGTGAAAAGGGTCAGGGACCCAGAGTCACAGAGAAATGAAAAAAAAAACAGCTAATGTTGTGTCAGGGACCATGAGAGAGAGAGAGCAGTAAGTTAAAAGAAACCTAGAGCAAAAATGGCACAGTGCCCAGAGTGGGAGGAGGTACTAAGAAATAAGAAATGGTCCAGGTGGGTCAACTATTGCAATGAGCAATTATCATTTCTGGGACCGCAGGACAGAAATGCTGGGAGGTGGCACAGAAAGCTGACGGAAATACATTTTAATACTTTGCAAGGCTAGAGCAATAGCCAGCTGTAGATGGAACCGCTGAGATGGAGAGAATGGGAGAAGGTGAAGTTAAGTAAGGAGCTGGAACTGCTCCACTTATTTTCTTACTGAAGCCAAAAGTAAGAGTCAAAGCTGAGGAGCAGGACCAAAGAAACCAGGCAAATGTGGTACACTTGGGATAATTTCAGATCCAGTGCGATTGAGCATATCAGGAGGCACAGTGCACAGTCAACGGTCAGGACACAGCTGTCCCACTGAAATGCAAACACCTACAGGTTATGCTCAGAGTCCTGCACCAGGCAGGCAAAATAAACAGAGTACGCACTGCAGATCATTTGAGATGCCAGTGCAAGATTGAAAAGTGAAAGCACCAGCTTTCCATGCAAATGGGAATGATATGTGCATTTGAGACAATGGAATGAGACGGTGACAGCGATTAAGGGATAGCCTTGGAAGAAATGGATAAATAAACCCATAGATACACCCACCAAGGGTATCTACTTCCCCATCTTTCTTTCCAGAGGGAGTAGGTCATTTGTAAACCCTTAGTATCCTACCCTGCCCCAATGAGCCTTCTGACCACAACCCTTCAGAATGGCCAGAACAATAATCCAGTAATACAATCCTGTTTACAATGGTGCAGTTGGCATAAATACCAAAAAGGATCCCCAGATTTGAGTCCACAGCTGACCTCCTTATGTTTTACTCATCAACTAGGGAAGGGCTTTGGCCCGAAACATCGATTTTCCTGCTCTTTGGATGCTGCCTGACTTGTTGTGCTTTTCCAGCACCACACCCTCGACTCTAACCTCCAGCATCTACAATCTTCACTTTCGCCTGATAAGCTTCTCAACCCCATTCTTCTCGTAACCCTTGATCCCCTTGATAGTCAAGAACTTACCTATCTCAGTCCCAAATATACTTAATGACCTGGCAATGAATTCCATAGACTCACCACTCTTTGGCTGAAGAAGTTTCTCGTTATCTCCATTCTAAAAGGTCTTCCTTTAGGGGAGCTGCAGGCCATGAAAGTGGCAAATCTAGCAGCTGTAGAATACAACAGGGGAGGCCCCATGAAGGGATTGAATAAGTGCAGGCTGCGAAAGGGAGAGCACCTAACTGCATTTGTCAGGCATCTGTGGACACAGTTCACAGGAGTGTTTGGAAACCTAGATCAGACTGCGCTGACATCACATCACAGAGTAATTCTTGTTTCACATGCTACTGAAGCATGTGAGGAAAAGCTTTGCTCTCGCTGACAACACTCGCACAGATCAACTGTGATCAGGAGGATGGCCCAGGTTTGGGAGAAGGAGATTCATGAATCAGAGCACCTGTACATCAGGTGTGGGAAAAATGCACACAGTAAAAACCTAAACTGCCAGTGCTGGGTGGAGGAATGAAAGGGGTGACCAAAACAAGAGGTGATATTATCGGAGCCCAACCCGCAGTGAGAGATAGCGATCAGTAGTAGGGAGATCTGAGGGAACAGCTACCACCGCAAGGAAAACGTTACATTTGTGAGAGCGCAGGCCACTTCACAAAGGACTGTAGGATGCTCAGGCAGTTAGCACTGCCACAGGAGCCAGGCTCAAGGCCCCGGTCTATGCAACCGGAAAAAAATGGGCAGGCAAGTACCAGCTAATGTGGTGGGGGAGATCAAGCAGCCAAATTTACTGAAGGAAATCCCACGGTCTAATTTCTTCTACCCTCCCCGGTTGGATACAATCCCCAAAGTATGACAGAGCCATGCCACGCCTTCAGGGGGTGTACAGCACCAGTTGGAACAGTATGGGGCAGTCCCTGGTAAATACCGAGGTGGGAATGTCATCCTGTTGAGTTTTTTATGGGACACAGTATGGGGTAGTCCAAAACATCACTTAACACATTGGAGGAGGCAGTGACAGAACTTAAACTGGGAGACTTAGTCAGCCATTACCCAGCAGTGATTGGTAATCTCCATATGGGCCCTGAACACATTTTAGGCTTAGACATATGAGTAAGTGTACATTGATGGAAATGTGTTGCTGGAAAAGCGCAGCAGGTCAGGCAGCATCCAGGGAACAGGAGAATCGACGTTTCGGGCATTAGCCCTTCTTCAGGAATGAGGAAAGTTGGTCCAGCAGGCTAAGATAAAAGATAGGGAGGAGGGACTTGGGGGAGGGGCGTCGGAAATGTGATAGGTGGAAAGAGGTCAAGGTGAGGGTGATAGGTCAGACTGGGGTGGGGGCGGAGAGGTCGGGAAGAAGATTGCAGGTTAGGAAGGCGGTGCTGAATTTGATGGATTTGACTGAGACAGGCTGGGGGGAGGGGAAATGAGGAAACTGGTGAAATCCGAGTTCATCCCTTGTGGTTGGAGGGTTCCTAGCCGGAAGATGAGGCGTTCTTCCTCCAACCGTCGTTTCGCTGTGGTCTGACGATGGAGGAGTCCAAAGACCTGCATATCCTTGGTGGAGTGGGAGGGGGAATTGAAATGTTGAGCTACAGGGTGTTTGGGTTGGTTGGCCCAACTTAACATAGGTTGGTGAGGGTACATTGACCCAACCAATTGTTCTATTTAGCAAATGCCCAAGCGCGAGGCCTGAGTGAAGATTACAAGAGGCACATACACACAGAGAATTTGGAGGAATTGTGGATGAGACTCACTGAATTGACTGAGGACCCAGCAGCATTGTCAATTCTCATGGAGCACAACAGCCTACAGTCGTACAGAGGGCGAGGTTGTAATGGATGGATGAAATTCAAAGGCAAAAGATAATAAATTTTCCCCAGGCAGGCAGAAAGGGAGGAGGCCATTAGCAGCTTCAAAACAAAGAGTCCAATGCCCTAAGGCATCTATCAATAACTCACCAATGCGGCCAGTTAAGAAGCTGGTCAGCTCTTGACAGCTTAACATTGATTCCAGGGAACTAAATAAAACCACCTCAATCACAGCACCAACAGTAGCAACTAGCCAAAAGACCATGATGAGGCAGGTCCCACAGGCAAAACATTTCACTGGGTATTAATAATGGATTTTCATCTCTCCCCTTCCACTGACACTGTCAACATCAATTCCCCTTCCCATTTCAGGGCCAGTAATAAACATGGACCCGCTTGTCCCAGGGTTTACACCATTGCCCATCAGTTCAGGCATTCTAGTTCAGTAGCAGGACTGTGGACTATCCTTCAAATTGAGTACATTGCATCTTTGATGGGAAGATGAACCCATGGAGTACGAGGCAGGGCAGAGCATGTTATCACAAATTTTCAGAGATGCTGACTCCCCACTCAGTGGTGGATAAGGGTAAAAAGGGAATAGGGAAACTTCGTTAAAAGCAAATTTTGCTGCTGAAGGACTATGTAAATTGAGGCGTGATATGAATTTTACTCTATCGACTCTTACTAATTGCCAAAGAGGCTGGAGGTTAAGGCAGTATCTGTAAATTATGGTCAATTCTCAATTTCTGTATTAGTTACTTACATATAGTACTGGTAAGCTTATTGATTGAGTTAGGAAGATAGTTAGTTTTTAAGAAGTTGTCTCTGTACAATAGTAACCTTGATACTCAGGGAGTTAAGCTATCTATCTGTCTTGAGACTTGATGCATGCCTGCACAAGAGTAGAGTTAGAGTCTGTGATCGCATTTTCTCTCGATGCTTTAAGGAATCAACAGGAGGGTCAGTGCTCAAGTGAGCATGGGTCCAAAATTGGACATTCTAAATTGACCCACAACTAGAGAAATATGTCCTGACAGAAAATTGGCCAAAACATAGCAAACATCATCTAGCAGTACCAGTTACAGAAGACAGTGGAAACCAAGTTGAAAGAGATTTCAAATGTTCAAGGGGAACTAGTTACAACCAGCCTGAGAGTTGTCCATTGGAGACGTTCTGACATCTTGACTGCCTGAGTATGTGTACTTTACCCCCTCCTGACATGGCAACAGTGAAGGGTGTTGATGTGAGTCAATTTGAACCCACCTCACAACTCCTTTGGCCAAATTGGCCAAGAATCTTCCAGAAGGCCAGAGGTGAGAGGGGATAAACATCTGGACACCACCCTTAAAATGAAGAATCAATGAAAACTTAGTGAAGATGCAGCAAAGTCTTCCAAGAAAGGGTCTCAGCAAGAAGACCATATGGCAACCCACAAAGACCTAGGCACTGATCTGCAAAACTCACCTTCAAAGTCTTCATCACAGAGGAAGATTCTAACAGCCCAACTTAACATAGGTTGGTGAGGGTAATATCCTTTCTCAGATGAATAGAGCTAGATAGAGAGTAAATATTGTAGGAATTTGGGAAATGCTCACATTGTGTTTTAATAAGGAATATTCTGTTAATAAAATCAAGTTGAACAGCAAACCAAATTCTGTGTCCCTCTGCCTGCCTCACAGACAAAAGCACTTGTTGTTTTGTACATAAACTGGTTGAAGTGTCCAAAGCACAGGCCATGCTATCCTTCAATATGAGAGGAATTTAACAGAGAATTAAGATGTTATGCTTCAGTCATACAGGGCATTGGTGAGACTAACACCTCAAATATTGTGTGCAGTTTTGTTCACCTTATTTAAGGAAGTACATAAATGCATGGAAGACAGTTCAGAGGAGATTATTAGAAAACTACCTTTAAGTGCTTTGAAATAATGGAATATTTGCAGCCCAAAAGGAAGCTATTCAGCTCAGTATTTCTATAAGTGATCTCTGCAAGGGCATTTCAGCTAGTCCCATTCACATGATTTTTTTTTCTGCAGTTCTGTAAATTAACCTGAACATTGCATAGCATACTGCAAAAGCCATTTTCCTGCACATGTCTTATTTTTGTTTATTAAGTAATTATTCAAATCTAATTTAACATATACTGCAGACAGATTTGAGTTTTCATTAATGATCTGGCACTGAAATATATTAACAAATTAAAATAGGATTTTTCACATACCCATTCTTTGTATTTATCTGCATGGTTCTAGCAATTATAGATTGTAAACTGACTATTCACAGCTTTGCAGGAGGAATTTCTTTCTCTGGCCCAGTCATAGCAATCCTAGCTCTTGGCCAGAATCTCTGTATTCAGGTCCCATGCAAGAAGTTATTGGCCACAGGAGGAGCATTATGGCATGGTTCAACAGGCTGATAATCAGCCAGGGAATCATTTCATTACTTCCCAATGTCCCTCAAAAGGAATTTTAAAAAAAGCACAGCTTTAATCTAATTCAGGACCAAAAGGTTACAGGAAATCTTGGAATTGCTGCAATTCATTGCAACTTCATTGGTTTACTTTTAAATTTAGATTAGATTCCCTACAGTGTGGAAACAGACCATTCAGCCCAACAACTGACCCTCCAAAGAGTAACCCACCCAAACTCATTTCCCTCTGACTAATGCACCTAACACTACAGACAATTCACCCAACTTGCACAGCTTTGGACTGTGAGAGGAAACTGGAGCACCCGAAGGAAACCCACACAGACACGGGGAGAATGTGTAAACTCCACCCGAGGCTAGAATCAAACCTGGGTTCCTGGCACTGTGAGGCAGCAATGCTAACCACTGAGCCTCCATGCCACATGATAGTTAGAACTATCATGAAATAATAAACAGTCTGGGGCTTTTCCCACTGTGAAGAAAATATTCTGGGTTGACCTGATGGACCACAAATAATTCATGAGAAGTTTTCAGATCAAAAAAATGAATAAATTTTAGAATGTATTACAACAATGACTGATTGAGTGGAAAATTAGCAACATATTTAAGAATGAGGGAGATAACTAAATGAGGGAGAAATGAATAAAATGATATGTTGAAAGAATAAGATGAAGAAGGGGTATGAGAAACCATATGGATCAACAATATCAGCAGGGACCTGTTGGGTAAATTGGCCTGTTTTGGTGCTGTAAATTCAAATAAATTTAGATTGTTACGTGTAACTTTTGAACAGCAATAAAGATAATAACAGTAGAGCCAAGACCATTATGACATTTTTGGTTTGAGCTATTTGTGAAGACCTTTATGGCTCATGTGGCTCTGCAAAATTATTAATTTACTGTCTTCAGTTCTCTCAGCTCTAAAAGATTGAAAGTTAAAATGACTTAAAATGGGCAGCTTGATCACATGAGAGGTGTAAAACAGCAACATTTGCTTTTATAGCTTGCTTGCATTCATAGAGAAATCTGGTCAACATTCTCCTCTTTTTGGACAGGTTCCATTATCGTGAATATTCAAGAAAAATAACAACCATTAAAATGTTGGGACAGCTGCTTCACACTTTAACCCAATTAACAGAATGAAAATATGACAAGTCTGGAGAAGACACCTTTTTAGCATGTGTTACTTTTTTAAATATAGTGAAATGACAGATGGTGGATTATTAAATAAAAGCACATGAATTGACTTAAAATATTGTTGAAATATATCTTCCATTTCTTTTCTGCAGAAAGGTTTGAATATTACAAGTTTACAAGCACACTATGCAATTCGTATGTGGTGGAGAATGTTCTTTAGCTAAAATCAATGTCTATTTAGTCTCTTTGAATTTTACCGATCGTCTGGAGCAGAAAGAATTGAACATACTAAATTGATTCATCTGAATCTACTCATTTGGAAGTAGCTCTCACAAATCCAAAGTTCACTCATGCTTCCACATCAACTTGTGGGTCCATCTATTGGAGCATCTCACTATCTCTTGAACGTTTCCTGAAACACTGCCTGAACTGCTCTGTCAGGGAGATTCACACTGCTTTGAAAGATCATGGATTTTGCATTCATTTGCCATAGCTAAGCATGACTGTGGAATTGACGTTCAAGTCAGCCCTGCTGTTTAATAGGTTTTCAAATATTATTGCAATACTGTCTAGTTCATTGATACTTCTATTTTGAGAGAGTGTGGTTGGAGTAAAGTTTTGCTCTTTCATTTCTAGATACCAATTTCCAAAGCAAGATCTGCTTTGTAAATTGTGTTTCATAATGTTGTGATGTCCCAAAGCACTTGAAGTACTCTTGAATTGTAGTCATTGTTGTTACATATAGGAAACACAATAGCCAGTCTGTACACAGCAGGCTCCCAAAAACAGTAATGAGATAATTACCAAATAATCTGTTTTACTTTAGTGATGCTGTGTGAGTGATAAGTACTGGACATAACACCAGGAATGACTCCCCTTCAGCTCTTCGATAGCCATGTGCTTACTTACAACACGCACTCACCCCCTTCCCCTCCCCTTACACAGTCAAGAGAGCAGATGAGAAACCAATGTAATGTCTCATTTTGGAGACTGTAGGTCTAATGTACGACACATTCCCAGTATTGTTCTGGAATGTTACCCTGAAACCCTGGAGCTTGTAATCTTCAGTCCTGATGTTTGTATGTACAGTTCATACAGAAAGTAGGCATTGTACCCATGGACTATGACTTTCACATTATACTACCCACTCCACTATTTCTAAAACTTTGCAAAAATGTAGCAATGCTTGATGACACATTCAGAAATATCTTTGGGTCAAACAAGTGACCTGGGATCGATTCCATCCCTTGTCTGTGTCGGTTTCCTCTGGTTGCTCTGGTTTCCTCCCACAGTAAGGTATCCAGGTTAGGTGGATTGGCCATGCTAAGTTGTGCATTGTGTCCAGGGATATGCAGGCTAGATGGACTAATCATGGAAAATGCAGGGTTACAAGGATGGTGTAAGTAAGATGGGTTTAGGTGGGATGTTCCTCAGAGGATTAGTTTGGACTCAATGGGCCAAATGGCCTGCTTCTGTGCTAAAGGAATTCTATGGATTCTATGAAGACACTGAGACTGTTGCTGAGTTGTAACATTAAGGTACCATAATTCATGACTAATATTTCAGCAATGCCCCAGAAGACACAATGAAAAGAAATTTAAATTGTTCATTTTACAACAATTATTTTCAAACCTTCAACAAGAATTGGTATTATTTAACATTTGACCTTCACCAGTTCATATTTGAAGTGTTGTTTTGACTTTAGAATTATATGGTGAAGAAGATGAACATTTGGGTTCGTGCCAGTTCTTCTGAAGCGTTATCGAAAGCTTTACCCACTGCCCTGTACATTCCACAGAGCCCTGCATTAGTTTCTTTTCAGATATATTCTGACTCCCTTTTGAAAATTACAATGGAATCTACCTCCAACAAATTTTCAAGGATAACTTCTCAATGAAGAAAGTCTTGTTCAGCTGTGTTTTGAAATGTTTAGCCTTTGCAATCTGGCTTTTTTTTTGTTTAATTGATAAGAATATTGTTATCGTTGGTCATCTTTAGGAATCAACCTGCCTCAGGGTTTATTTGCTGCTATTTTTACTAACCCACTCCTTGCTTTATTAAAAATCACCCATTATAACTGGTCCGACTAAATTGTGTTTTTCTATTTGGAAAAGGGTATTTATTAAACATATATATAAAATATATACAGCATAATTTTACTAACCTGTGAGGGTATACAAATATGAATCTATCCTGTGTTATATTTTATTGTATAAGAATGCGTGACAAGTCCATTAAACAATAAATGGATTGATGTGACATTTAATGTAATAAACATTTTGTGCTGTGTTTTCTCCAAAATAGGTTTCATGCACTACAATAAACATTTGTTTTCTTTTAATCCCTGCACTTTACTGTGTAGGAAAAAAAAGAAACAGAAACTTATCAAGAAATGCATTTGCTTTTTACAACAACTTGCTGTACAATGAAATTCCTTTCATTCCCCTGATTTGCTGGTTCTTTCATAAATTATTTTAAATCTGCATTGACTGGTTACTAGTGTTCCAGTGGAAACAGCTGCTTCCTATTTAATCTATTGAAAGAGGCTCTGTTGCATAATGGTACTGTCCCTACCCTGGAAAACAAGCCCCAGGTTCAAGTCCAACTTGCCATAGAAGTGTGTGATAACACCTCTCAATAGGTTGATTAGAAAAATAGATTGATTGAGAGAGAAAAAATATATATAATTGAGGGTCCTCTTGTGGCACAGTGGTAGTGTACCTGCCGCTGGTCTAGAGAGGCCTGGGTTCAAGTCTCACCTACTCCAGAGTTGTGTATTAAGATCTCAGAACATTTTGATTAGAAAAATAGGTTAAAGGAAATATATACAGGTCGTTCTGTTTCTCTGCAACTTCACACTATAGAAAATCATGCTGTCGAAGATCGTGAAAAGAAAATCGCTATACCCATTTCAGTAAAATGTTTGCGTTATCCAAACAGTGTCTCCAATTCATCAATCATGCTGTAGTCAATTCATGCTGATGAAATGCACATTATAGCAGAATGACCTATACATATCATAATTGAGGGGTAGGCCATGGCCCAGTGGTGTTAGCACTAGATCATTAACCCATACACTCAGCTAATGCTCTGAGGAACTGGGTTTGAATCCTGCTGCAGCAAATGGTGGAGTTTGAATTCAATAATAATAATCTGGAAATAAGAGGCTAATGATGACCGTGAAACCATTACTGATTGTGAGGGGGGAGAAAATGAAATCACATCATAAATGAGGTTGTCTCATTATCGGGAGAAATTAAGAAGCTGCAGTTGATCTCTTTCGAGAACAATAGATATTTGAAGGGTTCTTGTGGCCCTGTGATAGTGTGGTACCTCTGAGCCCAGTATTCTGTATTTAAGTCCAACCTGCTCCAGAGGTGTACAATGGCACCTCTGAACAGGTCAATTTAAAGAAAATATATCTTAAAGCATAATTGATAGAGATGCAAAAACTGTGACAGGATTTGGGGAAAGTAAATAAGGGAAAGTTGTTTTCCGAGGCGAGTAAGTACGTATAAGTTTATAAGTGGAGGATATGGACTAAGCTCATTTGCAAAATAACCAGAGGTGACTTAAGGAAACATGAATGGTCACAGAGTGAATTTTTCTGAACCAAAATGTACTGTCTAAAAAGATACGGTACGCATAATCTATAATAACTTTAAACACAAAATTCTGTACTTTTTGATGGGAAAAAGTATCGGGTTTCGGGGACCAAGTAAGAAAGTGGGGATTAATTTGAAAACTCAGCTGAAGAAGGCTCCTTCTTTGCTGTATCATTCTATGATTCAAATACCTCTATTAAATCTCTCATGACCTTTTATGCTGTAAAGGAGAACAACCCCAGCTTCCCTAGTCCCTTCACGTATCTGTAATCCCTCATTCCTGCTACGGTTCTGGTGAAACTTTTCTGCACCCTCTCGCAGGAATTGACATCCTTTCTAAAGTGTGATATCCAGACTTACATATAATACCCAGTGGTGATCTAATCAATGATTTATAAAGGGTTAGCATAACGGCTTTGCTTTTGTACTCTATGCTTCAACTTATGAAGCCCAAATCCCTGAACAATTTTATCGATTTGACCTTCAAAGATTTGACCAGCCTGTTTGCTAATATTTTTTATCACCGATAATTTGGTAATGATAGTCACAATTCTGCATTCTATGCATAGGCGAGCTGAATATTTCAAAGATTGTTTCATTTTTTTTGATTTCACAGCAAACCTGGTTCATCCAATGTAGCTTTAGCACTAGGGCTCTCAGATAGGAGCAAGTGACTGCAGATGCTGGAATCTATACTGAAAAACAAGTGCTGAAAACCATAACAGGTCAGGCAGCCTACATGGAGAGAGAGCAAGCTGAGATTTCAAATCTGGATGACTTCCTCGAAATGTTAATGTGGATTCTCTCCACAGATGCTCCCTGACCTGGTGTGATTTCCATCATTTTTTTGCTTTCAGGGCTATACAGTGCAGTGATAGCATTCTTACTTCTGGACCAGGAGAGCCGGGATCAACTCCCACCTCTACCAAAACCGTGTAATAACATTTCTATGCAGATTCATTTGGGAGAAAAAAAATGGGTTTAAATAGAGTGCTGTGTAATTGAGGCTTTTTAAAATAGCGTCCCATGAATTGAGATGGTTAGAGTGTAGTGCTAGTGGCACCAAGGTCGCAGGTTCAATCCCTGTACGGTGTGATGTTGCTGGTTTCTATGCGAGATCTCAGTGGAGCAAGCGTGCAGTCATTGAAGCTGATGAGTTTATTTTAATGGTTCTTGAGGTGCAGTGATAGTGTCTGTGCATTTGAGGCAGGAGAAACTGAGTTCAAGTTCCGCTGCTCCAGAGGTGTGTGATAAGATCTCTGAAGGGGTTAATCAAAAAAAAAATTCAATTTGAGTGCTGTCTGAATGCCGGGAGGACTTTTACACCATTGGAAATGACTTCAAATCCATGCCAGACTTTTTATTTCAGATGAAAAGCTACAGAGAAAGTAAGCTATTGATCAAATCCCTCAAAACCAATGAATCTGTCATCTGACTAATGCTTTGAGATGAATGATTGAATCTGACTTCAATTTTATGATTGTCGGAATACTGGAAGCAACTTGCACGATTATGTGGACATTGTATTATAATTTAAATGAAAATTGGATCCGATTGTGTTTTTTCTACAGAAGTTCCAACTGCAGAACAAAATGAAGGACAAAAATAAATGGGTTGACCTAACCATAGTTTGATGACAGATGTCATGCAGTGCTTGCAGATAAGCTACATTGGATTATGAGATGGCACAAAACAATTGAATATGGTACTTCATGACAACAGACCTTCTGGCAGGTTTAGCAAGAATTTTCTTTCAACAAGATTGCTAAATAAACAAAAGCATCTTGCATTTATTTTACAAGTTTATGTAGTAAAACATTCCAAGGTGCTTTCAGGGGCATTGTGAAACAAAATTTGACTCAAAATCACATGGGGGCATTAGGAGATACAGCTAAAAGCTTAGTAAGAGAAGTGGAGTTCTCTGAGTCAGAAGACTGTCTTTTCAAATACTTTCAAGAGATAGAACAGAAGGAACTAAGCTGACACTCTAGAGCAGCACTGAGGGAGCATTAAACTATTGGAGGTACAGCCTTTTCTGAAGTCCCATCTAACCTTTGAAATGGATATAAAAGGTCAACTGGCATTATTTCAAAGAAGTTCAGGGGATTTATCGCTGGTGTACTGGTCAATACTTACCCCAAATCAACATCAGTAAAATCAGAATATTCTGTCGTTATCACATTGTCATTTGGGGAGCTGGCTGCCATGTTTCTTAGGTTACAATGACTACACCTAAACAATGGTTCTATTGCCTGTTAAAAGTTTTTGGATATCTAGAGGTTGTTAAAAGCATTATTCCTGGCTAAACTTTTCAAAAACTGCTGTGTTACTAGTAGTGTCATTTTTTTGTAAGCAGAAGAGTTCTGCTTTAATAAAGAGTCAAATAGTCTGATTTAAACAATGGATCAATGTGAATCAGCTATTTTAGCTTGAAGAATATATTGAGTGTAACAGATGCAAAGATGCTTGTGGAAATAATGCAGCTTACTGTCGGTGATTTTTCTAACCTGACAATATCTGCCATAAAGCAGCACTCTTGGCATTAAAACCATGATAACATCATATTTTGTGATCTCTGTTTAACAGCAGTGGGTGCTTGCAAAAGTGCAGTAAAATCATAACTCAGTTAAATGGCTGGAGAGGATTACATCAATTTATATGCATCTGCTGCATTCTGCTATTGCTAAGCCCTTTTATGATCAGCCCAACAAATTCTAATTCGGCCAGG
Organism: Chiloscyllium plagiosum; assembly: GCF_004010195.1. Lineage (NCBI taxonomy): Eukaryota > Metazoa > Chordata > Chondrichthyes > Orectolobiformes > Hemiscylliidae > Chiloscyllium > Chiloscyllium plagiosum. The sequence goes on from NC_057715.1 coordinate 20,718,127, forward strand.
TTTTGTTACTTTAAATCAATTGTTTTTGTACTGGAAGAATTAAGCAACATGAAATGCATGTTGATGAATTATGAAATGTCAGGAAGCAATGTGAACAACTTTATGCAATATTGGTTTCATTATGTGCTCCATCGCACAGGCGCATTTGCATTACATTATATTTCTGAACTATTCTGAATGAGCTGTTGAGCACGGTTTGCTTTTGCAGTATGATTCCACAATAAATATGCTACATTTGAAGGCCATTTGTTGCGTCTAGTGGAACCAAGAACCAGAATTGAGCAATATTCCAGAAATTGAGAGAACTGTATTCTAGAAAATAGAAGGAACACTAAGCTTCAGGAAGCAATTGATTTCTGACTATGGATGGACATAGGTAGCTATTACTGGGTATTAAACTGATAAATATTGACAAAAATGTTGATCTTGGCATCAGCTGAAAACAAGCAATAGCACATTGTGGCTGATTTACTTCATTGATCTCAAAGGTGAAGAGTATTGAGTGAGTTCTACATAGCCTGTTGATTTGCTGTCCTTCTTCAAATCAGTGTCATGGAAACTTTTGTGTCAACTTGAAAGGTAGTCAGGTCTTCGGTTTAATATGTAAACTGAAAGATGGTACCTCTGGCAGTGCAGCACTCACTTAAGACAGCACTTAGGTGGGAGCCAGAATGTGCTTACTCAAATCTCAAATTGAGAATCCAACCCTCTGGCTGAAAAAACAAACAAATAAAAGGTAAAAAAAAAGATTTCATTTGATATATTTGCTGTATGAAAAGAATTATTGTTCAAAGTATCAAATTCCTGTATAAATAATAAAACAATATACAATCAGTTTTTGTTGCTTCTTGTTAAAACACCAATGTTTGGCAGACATTCCTACTGCTCTTCAGATACCACCATGGATCCTTTTGTGAGGCAGACAAGCCATAGCTTCATTTATAAGATGGAATCCCAAATGTCACACTGAAATGTTCCTAGATTTTATGTTCAAAGTCCAGAGAGAGATACAACCCTAACATGATCAACTAAACTAAGGTAACAATTTTATGTTATCTTGCATGTTACTACAAGAATACCTAAAAAGATTCACAAAAATCAAAATTCAATGCTGATATCATTGCAATTAACTTTTGTTTGTCAATGCTTTTGATTTCCATCTTGCCTTGTGCAATAGTTTAGTTCTTACGTTTGTGGGTGATCTAAAGACTTACATTTTTCTCCTCCCTCTATATTTTTGTGTATTTAATAACTTTCTTGATATTGATGGTCTTTCAGATGTCTTCTGATATCAGCAGGATGATTGCTAGCTTAAAGAATGCATCATTTACATTCAGTATGATGGAAAAAAAACATAAATCTCACCGAGCGTTCTTCTTCCATCAGCCGCAACGTGGATGTGCTAGTGCTGGGCTGGGGCGGACAAAGCCTGAAGTCACATGACACCAGGTTATAGTCTAACAGGTTTATGTGAAATCACAAACTTTCAGAGCATAGTTCCTTCGTCTGGTGAAGTGCACCTGTTGAAGAGGCTCAGCTCGAATGCTTGTTATTTCAGAGAACCTGATGTTATATGACCTCTGACTTTATCAGTCTCAATTCAGCGGTTAGTAGTCTTGTCTCTTAATCAAATGGGTCACAGAATCAATCTTCAGTATAGAGAGTTCAGCATAAAAATCTTGGTAAAAAATGCGATATGTTGTTGTGGAGGAAAGGTGGGGCTGCATCTTTTTTAAGATATTGAACTGAGACCCACCAGCTCTCTGAGTAGAGACAAAGTCCTATGGCACTACTTTGCAAAGAAAATCCTAACTCTGGAGTGTCCTGGACAACATTTATCCCTTAACTAACTTCACTAAAACTGGTTATCTGGTCATTGTTAATAGCTTTATGTGTGAGTTTGCATGTGGGCCAGGAGGCCCGGGTTCAAGTCCTTCTGCTCCAATAGTGACTACACACTTCAAAATACTATTGTTGTGAAAGGTGTTGTATAAATCCTATTGTTGTGAAAGGTGTTATATAAATATGAGTATTCAACTCTTGTAGTTTGTGCTATCTTCTTCTGTTGGTTACTGCCAATTCTACAGAAAGTGACTTAACTTGCATAGATCAATTAGTTTTTTCCTAACAGTGGCTCAGTGGTTAGCACTGCTGCCTCACAGCGTCAGAAACCTGGGTTTGATTCCCACCTCAGGTGACTGCCTGTCTGGAGTTTGCACATTCTCCCTGTGTCTATGTGGGTTTCCTCTGGGTGGTCCGGTTTCCTCCTACAGTCCAAAGATGTGCAGGCCAGGCGAATTGGCCATGTTCAATTGCCCATAATATTAGGTGCATTAGTCAGGGGTAAATAAAGGGAATGGGTCTGGGTGGGTTACTCTTCAGAGGGTTATGTGGGAGGAAGGACCTCTTGGGCCAAAGGACCTGTTTCCATACTGTAGGGAATCTAATCTAATTAAAATATCAATTTGATTAATTCCTGCTCGGTGCTTAATTTACTCCACTGTAAGTTAGTTACTCTTGAGCTGGAAGAAAGATCTCAACTAGCTTCACCCACAAACAATTAAGTTCTTACTCCTTTTGGTTTGCTATGTCATCCATCCCCCTGCCACACTCAGTTGAATTTTCCCTGTGGCCAAGTCTGGATTCAAGTCTTACCTGTCCCAAAGGTGCATTGTGGCATGTCTGAACAGGTTGATTAAAAATGATTTATAAGCACTTCACAGCAAGTATTTTCAGGCAGCTAGAGAATAATGAACTGAAGGATGTTAAAACAATTATGTTTGCAACTACCTTGTTTTTAAAAGGGTTTTAGGCTCAGAGATCTTCCCTAAATTTGTCGGATTTAATAGCACATGCACATTATTTCATGATTATGATCTGGCATTCTGTAATTATTTTTGGTACCAGTTACAGCATCATTTGTATTTATGAATCTATCCCAATTGCTTTGCTGGTGAAGTGAAACGTTTTTTTAACAAAACTTTAATTGAATTATCCTTTGCACAGTTCTGAATTCAAAGATTTTTCAATCAACTTGTAATTTTGTTTGACGAATGACAATTTGAGAGTGATCCCAACTATATTTGTCTTAATTCCAGAGTTTATTACAAAAGATGTGTAATATTTTCAAACCCAAGGGCACCACTTCCATTTACTACAACCCTTTTGAACATATATAACATTTAAATGAATGTTGCTTGTCCCCAACATGAACATCACAGTCCAGAACCATTTCAATTAGAAAGCTAGCACTGTGTCATAAAAAAGAAATATTGAATGGTAATGCTTCCTAAATGCTGAGGAAAATGTGCACCTTACAACTCAGTGGCATTATTATCATATAACCAACGAATTAATGTTCTACACACTGAATTGCAAAGTACATTATTCTTCTCTTGCAAAAATAATGACTGATCTTAACTCTATGTGATTTGTACCATTTCTTCACATGTTTCAAACCATTAAACATTCCATTCAAAATGTTTAACACAGACAAAAGAAAATGATGATGTCCTGACGAGATGGGAAAGGATATTTTATGTGACTGTCATTGTACTAACAAGAAATGGTGATCAGTGTAAAAAGGGATTCCTAATCCATAGGCAGGAGAAAACAGATCCATCCTAACACTTTCAGAACATCCATAATCTAACACAATGCTGTTTTCCCTCTAATTGTCAAAGAAAAATGATACATATTCTGTCATAAGATGAACAATAATTAGACACGAGTTGGACCACCAAGCCTAAAGGCTTTCAATTATTTGGCAAAATGGAATTTGATTCAAAACAGAACATTAAACAGAAACACTCTTTTGTTTTCCTCATTGTAAAACAGACCATATGTGCCACATGACAACGCTGTAACACTCTTTTTGATCTTCATGCACACCATTTCATTGTAAGAAATAGCAGCTGGAATAGATCATTCAAATCCCTAAGTTTGAACCACTATTTAATCACACCTGATCTTGTAGCTCACCTCCACAATCTCCATTTCTCTTCATTCCTCATGTGGGAGAAAGTGAGGACTGCAGATGCTGGAGATCAGAGCTGAAACATGTGTTGCTGGTTTTGACCTGCTGCGCTTTTCCAGCAACACATTTTTCAGCTCTTCATTCCTCATGTGCCCAAGAACAAAAGGAAAGTCTGTGACAAGATAGAATACAGTTAAGATTGACTGACAGAACTTTGCTTGTTCCATTTTGCTTCTTCTAGTTAGCAGCATACCTGTTTTAGGCAGATCTTTTTCTTTCTATTCTTTCCCAGTCTCCATTTCATTTGGCACCGGAGGACTAACGTTTGTCGTTCAATCTCTTCTGTCTTCAATCCTATCACAAACTTTCCTTATATTCTTGTACACCTATCCCAATTGCTCAAAATGTTTTACATCTTTAACATTTCCAGTTATGGTGGTTTACAGATCCAAAATGTTAAGCCTATTGCCCTCTCTACATAGATGCTGGCTAAAAAAAAGCATTTTCTGTTTTCATTTTCGATTGCCAGCAGCCAAGGTATTCTACTTTCTGAAACATATATCAATCTTGGTTTTAAACATTTCTTCTGACTCCCGAGCCTCAATTGATTTCTGAGGTATTGGAATCCGTATTTCCACTATCCTTTGTGTGGAGGAGTGCTCTTTACAGTAGAAGAGTCCAACTCAATATTTTTGAGTACACCCCTTTCTGGATTCTCTTTGGTTCCGAGGAAAAAGCTTCTTTCTATTACACATCCAAATCCTTTAATTATCTTAAATGTCTCAGTTAGATCACACATTAACCTCATGCACACAAGTGACTAGAAGTCTACGTCTTTCAAATTACACACTTCAAGGTTATTATTTGAGAAGTCTTAAATTTGTCATTCTTCTTATTGGTGGAATCATTTTAAATTATTTGACAATGGTTAGAAACATTTATTCAGTTTCAGCTGGACGAATCTATTTACACAGAAGGCAACACATTTGACCTGCTGAAAGAAAGGTTATGGCAGTCTATTACTCTGTTGAAGAAATGGTGGCTGTTAAAGTAATTGCATAGGGGTATGCCTTGAGGACTGTTGGGGTCTATTTCAATCATTGTGAAAGGAGGGGAGGTATTATTCCCAATAGAGGCATGAAGCTAGCACAGCTAATGAGGAGAAAGAATGAGTAGTTCCCTCAAGGATTTAGTTAATATTGCTGCCTCTGTTAACTGTAACAAGAGGAAGGAAGAATACTACTTTTGACCTGAGATTGGAAAACTTCACCAAGGTAACAGTTGTTATTTCTATTAGTCAGAGAAGGCAGATCTCTTCACAAACATTAATCCCTCAGACAGATTATTTCCAGATGCAGACTCAGCATTGTGCCAAATTGTGGCTGAATACAATTCTACTGAGGGTGATGGCCCACAGTGCCTCATGGATTCCAGTCTTAGGTCGCTGGATCTGTTTGAAGTCTGCCCAATTTAGTATATTACTAGTGTCAGAAAACACAACAGAGGCTATCCTCAATGCCAATCTCCATGAGTTGAAAGAGATAAAGTAATTGAGTCATGGAGATCTACAGCATAGAAACAGATTCTTTGGTCTAACTCGTCCATGCCAACCAGATATCCTAAGTAAATCTAATCCCATTTGTCGTATTTGTCCCATATCCCTTGAAACACTTCCTATTCATATACCGATCTGAATGCCTTTTAAATGTTGTAATTGTACCAGCCTCCACCACTTCGTCTGGCAGCTCATTCCGTACATGCACCACTTTCTGCATGAAGAAGTTGTCCCTTAGGTCCCTTCTAAATCTTTCCTCTCTCACCCTAAACCTATGCCTGCTCATTTGAACTTCTCCATCCTGGGGAAAACTTCTTGTCTATTTACCCTTTCAATGTCTCTCATAATTTTATAAACCCCTATAACATCACCCTTTAGCCTCCAAAGCTCCAGGTAAAATAGCCACAGTCTATTCAGCTTCTCCCTGTAGCTCAAACCCTCCAAACCTTGTGGGCGGCACGGTGGCACAGTGGTTAGCACTGCTGCCTCACAGTGCCGGAGACCCGGGTTCAATTCCTGCCTCAGGCAACTGACTGTGCGGAGTTTGCACGTTCTCCCTGTGTCTGCGTGGATTTCCTCTGGGTACTCCGGCTTCCTTCCACAGTCCAAAAGATGTGCAGGTCAGGTGAATTGGCCGTGCTAAATTGCCCATAGTGTTAGGTAAGGGGTAAATGTAGGGGTATGGGTGGGTTGCGCTTCGGAAGATCGGTGTGGACTTGTTGGGCCGAAGGGCCTGTTTCCACACTGTAATGTAATCTAAAAACCTGGATATATCTTTGTAAATCTTTACTGAACCCTTTCAAGTTTCACAACATCTTTCCTTATGATAGGGAGACCAGAACTGAATACAGTATTCCAATAGTGGACTAACCAATATCCTGTATAACTATGACATGTCCTCCCAAATTCTGTACTCAAAGCATTGACCAACAAAGGCAAATATACCAAACGCCTTCTTCATTATCCTATCTACCATGACTCCACCTTCAAGGAACGATAAACTTGCAGTCCAGGGTCTCTTTGATCAGCAACACTCCATAGAACCTTATCATTAACTCCATAAGTATTGCCCTGATTTGCCTATTCAAAGTGCAGCACTTCACATTTATCTCAATTAAACTCCATCTGTCACTCCTCAGCCCACTGATCCATCGATTCAAGATCCTGCTGTACTTTGAGATAACCTTCTTCACTATCCACTACACCTCCAATTTTAGTGTTATCTGCAAACTTACTAACCATATCTCTTATGTTCACATCCAAATCTTTGATATAAATGACAAAAAGCCGCAGACTCAGCACTGATCCTCTGGCAGACTTCTTGTTAATGGAGTAGCTGGCATTGACTTGCAGAAAGTTCTGGTTAATGTCAGATTTCAACCACCATCTTTAGAGTTCAGCAGGTCTGACCATTTAAAAGAAAATTAAATTGGACCACTGTGAAGAAAGTATATGATTTTGTATATGCCCTCTTATCACCTCACATTTTAGTTGCTGATTTTACAGTGTTTTTTATAATCCCTTCATAATCTTACATTACCACTTCCCTTCAGTATGATCAATATGTGAGTAACCCATCTACTCTGTTCAACTTCTACAATACTGTTCTGTCTCCGGCCTTTTCAACTGTTGAGCTATTTTCTCCCTTTGACCATAGGACACTGGACGAGGTCTGGAGCTATCTGAACCTAGTACATTTGTTTTATAACCTCTTGTCAGGTGGTCAGTTTCACTACACGCCTGAGAATACTTTATGATCACATTGTATTATGTTATGAGTTTTATTTCTATGCAAAATAATGATCTCCAGTTAACTTCGTTTTTTTTAATGAGCCCCTTCCAAACAGAATTGATTTTGACAATTCACTGTGATAATGTATAATCTAACACATTCTTTGCAGAGGACTAGAAATGTCACATTTCCTATTATGGAAATTTTTGCTTCTCCGCAACATCATAATTCTGTGCATGATTTCACCAACTCATGCAACCTCAATTGTTGACTATCTATAGGTTCAGGAAAAACACTGGCTGCTCCTTTGCCAAGCTCTATGTCTACTCTGGCTCCATCTAATCTTATTGGATTGACGGTGAATTTTCATTGGACATTATTGCATTTCTTATTGTATGGATCTCAAATGGCTGCTCAACACATTGCTACAGGTTGACAACCCTTATCAGCCATTGATGTTTTCTTCCACCAGCATTTTCTTCATTTACCTTTACATGACCGACCGTAGCAGGGTGATTTGTCATCATTCAGCGTTAGAACTCTCTTCAACAAATGGACCATTCTGTGCCTTATGTTGGCCTAAGTATTGGTAACAGGATTTTGGAATGGTCTTTGGTTAATTTCTCTGCAGCTTAGTTAGTGACAATTGTTTCCTGTGAGTCATGTTCCACTATAGTTATGGATTATAATGTTTGACAGGCTTATGCTGAAGATTAACTTTAGCAATACCAACAAGTTGCTGTAAATGGCCTTGAGCTTTAAACCATTGGCCCATCTGTTCTATAATTGTTTCTTGAAATTCATCAAAATTACCATGGATGTTTTGTCAAAGCTATGATAAGCACTCCAATACTCTCATTTGGTAACTGATCTCTTCTTTAAAACTGAGCATTTTCTACTATCGCCAAAAGCATCGCAGTGTATGACACCTGGTGAATCAACACAGAACTAACTAATTTAGCCATAAGACGATGCCAATTTAATCTGTGTATGAGCTGTGCTGTGGCTCAATTGGTTGCACTTAACACTCTAAATCTCAATGTTAAATCTGACTTCAGGGCTTAATCTGATGAAAAAGGGGTGGCACAGTGGTTAGCACTGCTGCCTCACAGCGTCAAAGACCCGGGTTCAATTCCCGCCTCAGGCAACTCTCTGTGTGGAATTTGCACATTCTCCCCGTGTCTGCGTGAGTTTCCTCCAGGTACTTTGGTTTCCTCCCACAGTCCAAAGATGTGCAGGTTAGGTGAATTGGCCATGCTAAATTGCCCGTAGTGTTAGGTGAAGGGGTAAATGTAGGGTCTGGGTGGGTTACTCTTCGGAGGGTCGGTGTGGACTTGTTTGGCCGAAGGGCCTGTTTCCACACCGTAAGTAATCTAATCTAACCTAAAAAAGAAGGCTACTGCTTCTGTGGACTAATAAAGAAACATTTCATTGTTCGGCGTTTTGTTTTACAGATACACTATTAAACCAACATAGTAGGACCCCATGGCCCTGCTTTGAAGAAGAATAGCGGGGGGAGCTACCCAGTGTTATTCTTGTGTCATAGAGTCATAGAGGTGTACAGCATGGGAGCAGACTGTTCGGTTCAACTTGCCTATGCCGACCAGATATCCTAACCTAATCTAATCACATTTGTCAGCACTTGGTGCATATCCCTCTAAACCCTTCCTATTCATATACCCATCCAGATTTCTTTTAAATGTTGTAATTGTACCAGCCTTTACCACTTCCTCTGGCAGCTCATTCCATACACGCATCACCCTCAGCGGGAATAGTTTGCCCCTTAGGTCCCTTTTACATTTTTCCCCTCTCACCCTAAATATATTTCTTCTAGTTCTGGACTCCCACACCCCAGGGAAAAGACCTTGTCTATTTATCCTATCTATGGCCCTCATGATTTTATAAATCTCTATAAAGTCACCCCTCAGCATCCAATACTCCAGGGAAAACAGCCCTAGCCTATTCAGTCTCTCCCTGTAGCTCAGATCCTCCAACCTTGGCAACATCTTTGTAAATATTTTCTGAACCCTTTCAAGTTTTACAACATCTGCCTGATTGGAGGGAGACCAGAATTCCACACTATACAGAGGAACCTTGATTATCTGAATGACATGGGTGAGGAGTATTTTGTTTGGGTAATTGAATGTTTGGATGATTGAATGCCGGACAACACAGTTTTGCCAAGCATCGGGACCTTGCAATCTTGTTCGAATGAACCACAATTCAGATAATCAGCATTCGGATAATCGATGTTTCTCTGTGTTCCAAAAGTGGCCTAACCAATGTCCTGTACAGCCACAACATGACCTCCTAACTCCTATATTCAAAACTGTTCTGCCCAAAACTTAATCCTTTATAAAAAGCACATTATCTGGCTTTATTACATTTATGATTTTAAAAGTTTCAATGGAATAGGGATGTTCACCTGTGATGCCAACCCAATCAAAGCAGGCAAAGAAGCATTTTACAGTGGCGCAATATTTCACACACACTTGCAAATAGTACTGTGCAGGAAATGTCCAGTTTGGTTGTCAAAGGACAATAAATCAACAATATGGCAGTCAATTTCAATGAATCACAGGAACACAGATTAAGCAAAATGGATGTATTGCCGAGTCATGCACATTATCCTACTATTAACTTTACTTGATGTCCAGGCATACACGAGGACAGCCGAGATACTGACATTAATTATGTTAAAAGCATAAAGATCTCTGTGGGAAAGAAATTCTAGAGCATAAGAATAAGGGACAAGTTATTTAGTACTTCAAGACTGTTTTTTAATGTTTAACTAAATATTTAGAGTCAATAACAAGAATACCATCAGTGGACACATGATGGACACATCTAAACTTCTATTGACTCTAACATAGCTGAGAAGAATGTGGCACAAATATGAGTTCGTCATGAGAATATTGCACTTTGTCTTTAGATTAGACAATCGAAGTACAAACATCTGATACATTGTAATCTCAATTAAATGTTCCTTGGTCGATTCATATTGCAAGACAGTTCTCCAGTTTGCTGACTAGATCATGCTAATATATCCTTGGGTATTGGAGTGAGGTAGGATATCTAGCTAAAGACAGGAAGTTGGATTTTTGCAATGCTCCTCGCATGCAGAGAATTGCAGTGAAGAAAATAGTTAGTCTTCTTATAGATGTCTAGACATCTATTCATTTTTTCTTCATTCTATGTTGCAAGTCATTTGTGGTTTGAGGGAATCCTACCTTTGGTTTATTGCTTGGCAACTTTTATTGCTTTTGGCTGGCAATTTCCAAAGTGCTATTTTGAGGTCTCTAAAGAGTTTCACAGTGATAACTTTCTTACTTCTTTTCTTCTAAGAATTTCAATGTCACTTGATGATTTTTGGTACTTTCCAATCATTAATGTATTACTCGCCAACTTAGCATTTTGAATTAAATGTAGAAAATGCTAAAGAAACTCAACAGGTCTGGCAGCACCATTGGAATGAGAAACAAAGTTAATGATTTGCATTTGATATGACTCTTCAGAACATATCTCAACAAAAAGTGTCATATCAGACTCAATGTTGATTCTGTTTCTCGATCCAAAAATGTTACCCGATTTGCTGAGTTTCTCCAGTGTTTTCATTTTTTTCTGAATTCCAGCATCCACAACATTTTGTATTTACTGTGACTAGCCAATCCCAGAATTTAATCTGTTCTGATGGGCCATGTTTGCATTTTTCTTAATGTAACATGCAGTCTTTCATTGAAACCTAAGCACACATGACTAAAGAGTTGGTTTTAACAATTAAACAAAAGTTTATTACAAAAAAAAATAGAAATAAAATGAAGTCTGATCCAAATCTGAATCTGATCTAATCGAATAAAACAGTTTGAAAGGTTTCAAAACAGAAAGCAAAACAAAATCACATTTATTCCCAACATTACAGTTACTCAAAAATCCAGAGAAATTCCTTCCTTATTAAACCTTTCATTTTGATTTAATAACTCCTTCTCAGTTCTTGTCCTGTGAGTCTTAACCCCATATTCCAGCTCATTTCCCAAGGCTCTGGATTCCTTACAAAGACCAATAAAGCTATCCATCTACTTTCCTCTTAACATTCAGGCTTAGATGTAAATGGCATCAACATTTGGCTACTATTCCAGTAAATATAATGCACCTTTATAAAACTATTCGGCAAAAGTACAGACTCATATTGACACTGCATGCTTATAAATTCTGTGATCTCTTGGTGTGTCTTTGAAGCAGACAGTCAAAGCTGCTCAAAACACCTCAGCCCTGAATTGTATTTGAAGACGTTATATTGTTTCCTTGCAATAACTGTGCAACAGATAAAATAATATCTGTTTTTTGACAATTAAATTGCTTTTTCAAAATACACTGAAACCTATTCAAAACTGTAATTATAATTGAATAAATATAGGTAACTTTTTAGCATGCCATCTCCAACACCCTTTTCAATCTCCAATGTTGGAGTGAAGGAGGCATTTTTTTATATTAATGCAGTCAGTGGTGTTATGTTCCCTCACATCTTCAGTATCATTTTAGGAATCACTTTATAAACCTAAGCAAATCTATGCCTTTTGGGTGGCACAGTGGCACAGTGGTTAGCGCTGTTGCTTCACAGTGCCAGTTCAATTCCAGCCTTGAATGTGTGGAGTTTGCACATTCTCTTTGTGTCTCTGCGGGTTTTGTCTGGGTCCTCTGGGCTCCCCACACAGTCTAATGGTGTGCAGGTTAGGTGGATTGACCATGCGAAATTGCCCATAGTGTCCATGGATGTGTAGATCAGGTTGGTTAGCCAATGGAAATGCAAGATAACAGGGAAAGGGTATGGGAGTGGGACTAGGTGGAAAGCTCTTCGGAGGGTTGGTGTGAACTCGATGGGCAAAATGGCCTACTTCCACACTGTCAGGAGTCTTTGATTGATCTATTATTGCCCACTGTATGGTCCTATTCTCAAGCCCACAATGCAGTTTGGTCAGAGTAACATGTCTTCTTCAATATTCTATTCCACCACCATAAGACAAACTCTGTACACAGGACTCCTACATAACTTGTTTGCATTTATTAATATGTAAGTAAGAAAAGTACAATTGCATAATTCAAGATGATTAAAGCAATACAGAAGTAAGTACTGCATTGGTTCACAAGGTTTTTGTATATATGGGCTCCCACATTTAATGATGGAGCACGAGCATTTTCTGGAGTGGAAATTTCTAAAAGTTGACAATCCTTTCAGTGAAGAAATTTAGTTGCACTTTGTTCCTACAGGCAGCTGTGAGATGAGCAGAGGGTCTAGGGTATATTTTGCAACCAGCAGTTCAAATCATAACCCAGCCCTGTGTGCTAAGAGTATTTATGCTGAAACATGAGGAACAAAAATCTCTATAATTCATATAATGTAGCCATGATGTGGAGGAATCGGTGTTGGACTGGGGTGGGCAAAGTTAGAAATCACACAACACCATTGGAAGCACTAACTTACAGAGCGCCGTTCCTTCATCAGGTGGTTGTGGAGTATAAGATCATAAGACACAGAATTTTGTGTGGTGTCCATTCATCTATCTCATACGCTGCAGGCAAGGATGCCCTGTGACATGATACATTGGTGAGACCAAACAGATGCTACGACAGCAGATGAATGGACACCGCACAACAATTAACAGACAAGGTTGTTTCTTCCCAGTCGAGGAGCACTTCAGTGGTCAGGGACATTAGATCTCAGATCCTCGGCTGACCGTCCTCCAAGGTGGGGACTTCGGGGTAGGCAACAAACCAAAGTGGCTGAGCAGAGGCTGATAGCCAAGTTTGACACCCATGAGGGTGGTTTCAACTGAGATCTTGGGTTCTTGTCACACTATAGGTGACCCCACTACACTTTACACTCTACACTCACACACAAACAAGCACACACACGCACACACACTTACATACCCACACATTCATGCAGATCCTTTCTCATACACACTTACATACAACACACACACACAGACACACACACACACTTATACCCCATCACACCCATACACTCACTTTACCAAGCTTTCACACACACAAACACATCTCTCACATGCACTCACATGTATACAATCATGGACACAGACACTCTCTCTCTGTCTCTCTCTCCTGCATGCACACACACACACAAAAACGCACACACACACAAGTCTATGGGTGAACTTGCATTTGCAGATACATTCTACTTACATACTTACATACCTACACATCCATACAGATCTTTTCTCATACAATCACACACACACACTTCAAAAAATGTAGAACCTGCAGGCAGTCAATGCAGGCAATCAATCCATATAATATTTTGTAAATTCCACTTTGGAAAGGGAACCAGTCTGACTCAACATTGGGATACAGACAGACCCTGACTTCACACTTTTAAGGCATCATCTGAGCTGAGATGTCACCTTTTGCTGTAAAACCATACGTTATCTCGAGAAGGTGACTTAAAAGAAGTTCTAAGATTTACACATTAATGAACCAAAAATCTGCAAGCTTAAAGATGAAGGACTTAACAATCCAGTTTTGTTCAATATATCACTGCATGACACTGTAATCTTTTGCAATAAATTGTATGTCTTATGGTCTTATACTCCACAACCACTTGATGAAGGAGCAGCGCTCCAAAAGCTAGTGCTTTGAAATAAACCTGTTGGACTATAACCTGGTGATTTCTAACTTCATATAATATAGCTTTTCAACTACACATTTTTTCATGTCTAATTCTGAGCTGTTTGTATCTCACAACTCCATAAAATATCTTGCCTTTGAAAACAGTGTCAAAGACCACAGTTGACCAGTGTGTCAGTTAGAATTGTAAAATGTTTTTGAGGAAGAAGCCTGCACTGTGCTAGAGACCAACATGTAGTTCTTAGTGTTTACTGCCAATAGAGCTGTGAATTTGCACTTAAGACATATGCTCCAAAAACTTTGTTTCATATAGCGTTTTGATTATTTACAGGAATTAACAACATTTTATTAGCTAAAAAACTTATTTGCCTTGAAATTAAAATCATTACATTGAGAGGAGAATCGTATTTATGAAGCAGCTTTTGACAAAATCTTTTTTTCTTTTATTTGTGAAACCAATATATGCAAATACACAGCCATGGCACTGACAAATAATTCTCCCCTGTCTTTTCCACCCATTCCCAAATTAAACAGTGATGTTACCAAACATTCCTGATGCCAGTAAAGTTGAAGTATTTATATTTAATAACTCTTCCTAATGGGATAAAAGAGGAAATGCAATGTAGTAACAGGCCTTTTAGACCAACTGGCCTTTGCCAGTGATTATGCTCTACACTAATCTCCTTCCACTCTATCTATTCTTTCCAGGTTATCATCTAGTCCTTCCTCTTTCATGTATTTATTCAGTTTCCCCTTAAATGCTTCAATGCTATTCACCTCAACTATGCCATGTGGTCGCGATGTCCACATTCTAACCACAATCTAGGCAAAGGAGTTTTATCTGAATTCTTGTTTGGACTAATTCATGACCAACTTATACTTATGGACTCAGATTTTGAATGCCCCCATTATTGACTTTGTTAGCAATTTGCCTGTACTTACCAGTGCCCCATCAGATCAGCACTAGCATCCAGAATGCTCCACTTTCACAACAGTTATTTATGCCAGCTTTATTTGAAGGGGATTGTTGGGTAAAACTTGCTTGTTGGGCTACCCGTCCAAACCTTCACTAATGATACCAAGTTGACTGTGGACGAGAGTAGGAAGCTGGTAAAATGACACTCACACCATGAGTAGGACTGTTCTACAACACACTGTCAGTACCTCATAGGGATTGAAGATGCAGCCCAATCTTGTCCTCAAGACTTGTTCTCAGCTGTTACATCCTCTCTCTCCTTGTTTGGAAGACAACATAAAAATGAGCAGAATCTCAAAACCATGCTGGAACAGGAGGAGGATGGGGGTTGATAGTGATAATGAGGAAGTAACTATTCAAGCAATAGCTCATCTTGATAGAAGGCAGATTCCATGCTACTCTATTTCTGAACTCATTCACCTCACTTGCAAGCTAAATTATTCAGCAGGGTTTTTGACTAAACTATCCGAGGATGTCTTCAATCTCACTTTCTATATCTTCAGCAGTGTAACTCTATGCCCTGAATGATCCTAATCTGTGCTGCACTATTTCATATGCCATTCTATATATAATTGCACTGGTGTTTGGCAGGATGCGCTTGCAATTCCAACTCGACTCGTGACGCCGTCTGTCTCTTCACGCTGTTCCTCCATTCGTGAGAAAAATAAAAGTGAGAAATTCCAGCTTCTGTACCATTCTGGCAGGAACAACGCACTGTGGGAGATCCCAACAACTTCTAGCAAGCAACCTTCCTCCCCAGAAATTCAGCACTTAAACACATCCGGCCCTCACGGCAGGCTGCCTGCGGGAGCTCACTAACACTTGAGCAAGAGTGTTCATCTGCTTCTGCAAAAGCCGCTGCTTGCATTTCTAATGAAGCGAAGGGAAGAGAATTGAATCTGCACGCTATTATCATACGGTGAAGGATTACAGATGGAACATGAGCAGTTTTGCAGAGCGAGCCCTCGAGGCACCATTACAAGTCTCCCAGAGTTTCTTGAGATAGCGCAGAATTACAATTGAGCATGGAAACTTAGTGGGGTGTCTTATACTTAAATTAATGCATCATGCAATGTTGGCAAAGGTATGTTTGATCTCTGCATGTCAAAACTGAAAGAAAATCATAGGGCAAATGGAGCACTGAGAGGAAGCTCCATCTTTAACAATCAGGCTCTTGCTGCAGATTTTTTTCCTTCCTCATCTTTATTCTGATTATTTGCATGACAAATTTGCATACCTCCCTTTTACATGCTCCACAGTTATATCTGTTTTGATGACAAGTTATGGAGCATTCTACAATGATTATGGAGGCACTAATGAGGTTTGAGTATTGCAGTTCTGGTCTTCTCGGCTGAGCAAGGATATTCTTGCTGTTGAAGGAGTCCAGCGAAGATTCGCCAGACTGATTCCAGTGATGGCAGGACTGACATGAAGAAAGACTGGATCAATTGGGCTTGCACTCACTGGACTTTAGAAGAATGAGGGAGGATCTCATAGAAACATATAAAATCCTGATGGGACTGGACAGGCTAAATGTGGGAAGAATGTTCCTGATGTTGGGGAAGTCTAGAACTAGGGGTCACAGTCTAACAATAGACTGAGAAAGAATTTCTTCATTCAAAGTTGTGGAATTCTCTACCACAAAAAGCTGTTGGGACCAGCTTGCTAGATATGTTCAAGAAGGAGCTGAACACGGCCCTTGCAGCTGAAGGGATCAAGGGATCTGGAGAGGAAACAGGAGTGGGACACTGAGATTGCATGATCAACCATGATCATGTTGAATGGTGGTGCAGGGTTGAAGGGTTGAAGGGCCGAATGGCCTACTCCTGCACCTATCTTTCTGTGTTTCTATGTTAGAGTGTGCTTTGTGGCACAGGCAAGCCATTCAACCAAGCATCCCAGAAAGTCTTTGACAAGGTGCCACACAAGAGGCTGCTAAACAAGAACCCATGACGAGCATGGATAGAGAATTGGCAAACTGGTAGAAGGCACAGCATGGGGATAAAGGCTTTTTTTTCAGAATGACAGCTGGTAACTAGCGGAGTTCCACAGACGTCAGTATTGGGACCACAACTATTCACATTATGCATTAATGATCTGAATGAAGGAACTGGAACAAAATCAGAAACCCTTCAGCAGTCTGGCACAAAATGTCATTATCTCTGCCAGATCCTCATACTGTTCATTCAGGGTATATGTTCAGGGTGTCAGATTAATTGAATCTCTGATACAATGGAAGCCAGCAGACAAAATCACCAACTTTACTTTAAATGTTTCTATGCTTTGTTACTTACTTTTCTTATCTTCTTATTGAATCAATTCAAAAATTTGGAGAGAAGTGGGAGATACAAGGTTGAAATGGACTGTAAATATTGTAAAAGGTAGTAAACTTGGTAACTCATTTTTAGTAGTTATTATGATGCGCATCATATATAATACAATATGGGGTCCTCCAACTGTTGTTTTGAAATCCCTGACCACCAAATAGAGCCACAAGATCTTGCTTTGCACTTGGTTATATCTCAGTGTCTTTAGTAAATTATCCCAAGACTGTCATACTGTAACGAATGTGGAATTAGAATCATAGAATCCCTTAGTGCTGGAGCAGGCCATTCGGCCCATTGAGTCTACACCGATTCTCCGAACAGCATCCTATCCAGGCCACCGCATCCCCCCCGCCAACCATCCATCCCTGTAACCCTGCATTCCCTATGGCTAATGCACCTAATCTGCACATCTTTGGACTGTGGGAGGAAACGCACAATCCAAAGATGTGCAGGCTAGGTGTATCCAAATTACCAGTCAACTATTGAACATCAGTAAATCTTTCACAGTACAGAAGAGTTGTCAGTGTTCAAAGTAAGTCTTCTTGCACTTACTAAAAATTAACCCCACTCTAAACACCACTGACCCCCAACGGCACAGACAGACAAAAAAAAATGATCTTATAGGTGGAGGGATAAAAGATTAAGGAAGCCATTCAACAGTGATCCTTTTGATTAGATTCCCTACAGTGTGGAAACAGGCCCTTTGGCCCAACAAGTCTATACTGACCCGCAACCCACCCAGACCCATTCTCCTACATTTATCCCTTCACCTAATACTATGGGCAATTTAGCGTGGCCAATTCACCTAACCTGCATATTTTTGGATTGTGGGAGGAAACCAGAGCACCTGGAGGAAACCCACGCAGACACAGGGAGAACGTGCAAACTCCACACAGAGAGTCGCCTGAGGAGGGAATTGCTTGCTTAGATTTTCTGTTTTTTTCTTTCAGATTATTTTCACTTTTTTGTAGGAGACACAATGAACATTTTCTTACAGGGATTGGTGAGAGCAAATAAACTGGTTTTCTTCAGGCTTTAGGTGTTTTACTGGAGATGAAGGTGCACTATGTTCCTCTTGCAGCAGGCTGAAGTCTACTAAACAGTATTATGATAATCCACAACTGTTTTAAGTGAGCCTGGAGACAAACAGATTGGTGGTGTCAGACTGGGTTTTATTATTCAAAACTGGTCACAACTTCACAAACCAATCAGCAACCTCTTGACTGCTAAGTTTTACTCTGCTCACAGCCCCTGGTGCTGGCCCATCTACAAACAGTCACCCACACTGTCTAAACAATGCAACAGTATGGACCCCAACTTACTGACAACGAGTTTCAGCAACTTGCTTTTTAAAGGTGTAGTGATTCCTTCCACAATGTCTTGGTTTTGAAACAGTCCTTTCCCCAATTCAGTTAATAATCAAGAATACAGAAGAATAATAATGTACATTTTTTGTACTTGGATTATTCCTCAAACAGGAGCACATCTTTAAGACATGACCTCTTTTTGCAACAATGAGTACACTGTCA
The DNA here is from genome assembly GCF_004010195.1 of Chiloscyllium plagiosum. Lineage (NCBI taxonomy): Eukaryota > Metazoa > Chordata > Chondrichthyes > Orectolobiformes > Hemiscylliidae > Chiloscyllium > Chiloscyllium plagiosum. The sequence continues at coordinate 20,736,864 of NC_057715.1, forward strand.
GTGGAAAGATGAATAGTTTTGTTTTCAGCATTGTGTGGCTTTGGAAACACACCTGTGACAAGTTGTTATGACGATAAGCTGTTTTGAATTTCATGTTGAAAGTTCTGTGGTTTTTAAGCTGTAAAGTCAATTACTTTGGGAAAAGAAAAGTTTTAAAATCTTCAATTCTCCATTTCTTGATCGTTTACCATGTGGTTTAATACTACAGCGAGTTTGGGCTATTGCGGACTGGTTGATCAGAAGGGAAACTCAAGAATAATCTTCAGGGTTAAACTTTTATTGTACAATCATACTGAATATCATCATACATGGTAATTAAACCAAGCCTTGAATTATAGACACAGTAATTAAGGATATATCTAATTTTGTGTGTTGACATCCATGTGTTCTTTATATGTTTTGCAGAGGTACCCAAATAATGTGCAACTCTGTGACATCTTCACAAGGTTGCTCCAGGGTCCTGAATCTTTTACACAACATATGGAATCAGTTATCATCTCTAACATTAATTCTTTCAGACAACAGGGATCAGTTCAACATTTAAGAATTGGCTAGGTAAGTGGTTGAAGTAAAAGAAATTGTAATGAGTGGAATAGGAGAGAGGGCATCAGGTTGGATAAACTGGCGCTCTTGTCGAAAATAAAAAAGAATATGGATCATTGGGATGAAGTGACCAACTTGTACATCTGTGAGTTGCAGAGTGACAGTCATTTTCAGTGACACATCTAACCGACTGTGACTCCAGGCTGGGAGTTGGCTAAAACTTAGATCTCAGTCAATGGCACAAATATTGTCACTTTTGCAGTAATTAAAGCAGAACGTGCAAAGATAGCTTTACACCAAAAGGCTTATAAGTAGTTCTGCCTTTGTAGACAGATATCCCTTGGTGATTATTCACTCACACAAGAGACACTGACGAGGCTGGAAGTAATCTTAACTGAACAAGTTAGAAAATCTTTCAGCCGGTGATTGTCCTCAAAGCAGATGGATGGTGAAACGTACAGAGCTCAAAATATAGGCATTTATAATTTACATACAGTCATAATTTATTTCCAAAGATGCATGTAAATTAAAATTAAAGTCTTCCTTATTAATTCTACTCCTGTATCTTATGGTCATGGACGTAAGAGTAAAAGCATTCAGACTCATACTTCTATTATTAAAGATCCCATTACGTGATTTCAAAGAGGAGCAGGGGAATATAGTGTTCTGGCCAAAGTTTATTCCTTAATCAATATCCTAACATGATAATCTCCAAACGAAATCAATAGATTTTGAATGCATTCACAAACCATTTGATTGGCATTCTGGCAGCTTAATGGAGTTCCTTGTTTGGATTTTTGTCCTCTTGTCTCACTTATCCATTACTCCATTAGTAATAACAAATAATTAGTAATAAATATACAGCTGCAGTTCTTTTTCCTAGTATTCTTTATTCTTATTCACACATTAAACAGCAACAGTATTTGATGTAGCAATATATCCTAAGATTATCTGAAGAGGCATTTTCAAGCTATGTGTGGGATCTTGATGTGCTGTGTTTTCTTTTTACACCTCACAAGTATTTCATTGTCTACAAAGCACTTTGCAAGTTCCCGAAGTTGTGAAAGATACTTTATGAATAAACAATATCATTTTCTTTCTAAACTAAAGGTATTTTTCATGGTGCAACACTTAAGGAAGTTGATACTCATTTGCATCTTAACAAGTGACAAGCTTTGGGGATCAAGAACAACTGAATCATCATTGAAGTAAAACATAACTCTTTAACTCAGAGCTGTCAGAAAACCTTTGCTACTTTTACACCCAAATGCCAATGAAACACCAACCCTGTAACGTGGATCACTTACTACTTATTTTGCTTGCCCTCCCCCATCTCATTTTAGAGTATGATTATACAAGCTCTGGATAGCATCTAATGCAACAATTGGACAAACTCTTTGTGGGCAATTATTTGGTTGAAATTTTGTGAATTTTCAACAAATGCAACTCCTTCAGGGATGGACAACTTTCTCTTTTTTTATATAAATGCTGTGCCAGTTGAAAAACGGTTTTGATGTTTTGTGAAGCCTGACTTAAATCTGGGAGTATAGTGCAAGTTTGACATATGCCTAGAAGTTACATTAGACATACCCGGCCCCCCATTCACTGAGTAACTTACAATTAATACTTTAAAGGATTTGGAATTGGGAAAAATGACATTGAATTTCTACAAAAAATAGCAGTGAAAGATAGTGCTGATAAATGTTGAAGACAATTTCAATTACTTAAGCATAATTAACTAGTTCAAAATATAACCAACACAAAATTTCCTCACAATCAATTGCAGATTGCCATTGCTAAATATTTATTAATTAACAGTCATAAGTCCCTTTTATGTGCGCATTACTATGCATTAAGCATGCGGTGCATTGCTGATTACTGTGTTTACACTAACAGCTACTGCACATGAGCATTTTTCACCAATATGTACTAGTTCACACATAAAACTGGAAGAGAGCAAGACAGATAATCTCCAAACAAAATCAATGGATTTTGAATGCATTCATAAACCACTTGATTGGCATTTTGGAAACTTAACAGAGTTACTTGTTTGGATTTTTGTCTTGTGGTCCCACTTATCCATTACTCCATTCGTAATAATAAATAATTAATAATAAACATACAACTGCAGTTTTTTTCTAGTATTTTTTATTCTTATTCACACATTTAACAACAACAGTATTTGATGTAGCAATACATCCTCAGATTATCTGAAGCAGCATTTTCAAGCAAAGTTTGATACTGGGTGAGGTAAGGAAATAGGATTTGAGGATCACCTTAAAGGAACAGATGATGTTCATCGAACTGTCATGCCGCAGAAAGAGGCTATTTGCCTATCATGTTCATGTCAGCTGCCCATAAGAGTAATGTAGGTAGAACCTTTCTGACATGATTTTCCTGTGTTTTAAAGGGAAAGGTGGGTAAATGTATCTTGACTAACCAGTTTGCAGTAACCCTTTCTAAGTCATGATGTTGAGGTGTCAGTGTTGGACTGGGGTGGACAAAGTTAAGAATCAGACAACACCAGGTTATAGTTCAAAAGGTTTATTTGGAAGTACTAGCTTTTGGAGAACTGCTCCTTCATCAGGATCAAAAGACACAGAATTTAAAGCAAAAGATCATAATGTCATGTAACTGACGTGATACATTGAACACACCAAGATGGCTGTTAAGTCTTTCATCTTTTAAAATGAGATGTAGGTATTGAATCATTCATATATAGATTGCAGAACTTCTTTCAAGTCTTCAAAAAAGGTGACATCTCAGCTCAGACAATGCATTAAAGGTGTGAGGTTACTCCATTCTTGAGTCAGACTGGTTCGATTTCCAATGTAGGAATTTATAAAATGTCACATGGATTGACTGCCTGCAGAGCATGCACTTTTTGAACAAAATAGAATGGATCTGCAAATATAACTCTACAAATGCAAATTAACCCTATAGATTAATACATGTGTGCGCATGCATGTACGGGAGAGAGAGAGAGAGAGAGAAGGAGAGGGAGAGGGAGCAGGAGAGGGAGAGGGAGTGGGAGATATGTGTGTGCGTGTGCGTGTGCATGCATAGGTGCAAGAGTGTGTGCTTGGTAGAGTGTGTACATGAGTGTGATGGAGTATAAGGAGAAAGTGAGGACTGCAGTTGCTGGAGATCAGACCTGAAAATGTGTTGCTGGAAAGGCGCAGCAGGTCAGGCCACATCCAAGGAACAGGAGAATCGATGTTTCGGGCATAAGCCCTTCTTCAGGAATGAAGGGCTTATTCTTCAGGAATTCTTCCGGAATTCCTGAAGAAAGGCTTATGCCCGAAACATCAATTCTCCTGTTCCTTGGATGCTGCCTGACCTGCTGCACTTTTCCAGCAACACATTTTCAGCTGTGATGGAGTATAAACTTGTCAAAGGGTGTGCACATGGGTGAGAATGTGTGCAGTGTATGTGTGGGTGCCCAAGAGTCTGTGTGTGTGTGTGACAGACAGGGTGTACGTGAGTGTATGAGCATATAAGAGTATGTGTGCACATGTGCTTGCAGTTGAGAACAGAAGTGAATCGAACAGTCAGGGCAGGCAGGGACAAGGTAGGACTAATAAATTAAACTGCATTTATTTCAATGCAAGGCGGCTAACAGGGAAGGCAGATGAACTCAGGGCCTGGTTAGGAACATGGGACTGAGATAACATAGCAATTACAGAAACATGGCTCAGGGATGGGCAGGACTGGCAGCTTAATGTTCCAAGATACAAATGCTACAGGAAGGATAGAAAGGGAGGCAAGCGAGGAGGGGGAGTGGCATTTTTGATAAGGGATAGCATTACAGCTGTGCTGAGGGAGGATATTCCAGGAAATACATCCAGGGCAGTTATTTGGGTGAAACTGAGAAATAAGAAAGGGATGATCACCTTATTGGGATTTTATTATAGACCCCCGAATAGTCAGAAGGAAATTGAGAAACAAATTTGTAAGGAGATCTCAGCTATCTGTAAATATAATAGGGTAGTTATGGTAGGGGATTTTAACTTTCCAAACATAGACTGGGACTGCCATAGTGTTAAGGGTTTAGATGGAATTTGTTACATCTGTACAAGAACATTTTCTGATTCAGTACATGGATGTACCTACGAGAGAAGGTGCAAAACTTGACCTACTCTTGGGAAATAAGACAGGGCAGGTGACTGAGGTGTCAATGGGGGAGCACTTTGGGGCCAGCGACCATAATTCTATTCGTTTTAAAATAGTGATGGAAAAGGATAGACCAGATCTAAAAGTTGAAGTTCTAATATGGAGAAAGGCCAATCTTGATGGTATTAGGCAAGAACTTTCAAAAGCTGATTGGAGGCAGATGTTCACAGGTGAAGGGATGGCTGGAAAATGGGAAGCCTTCAGAAATGAGATAACAAGAATCCAGAGAAAGTATATTCCTGTCAGGGTGAAAGGAAGGCTGGTAGGTATGGGGAATGCTGGATGGCTAAAGAAATTGAGGGTTTGTTTAAGAAAAAAAGGAAGCATATGTCAGGTATAGACAGGATAGATCGAGTGAATCCTTAGAAGAGTATAAAGGAAGTAAGAGTATATTTAAGGGGGGAAATCAGGAGGTCAAAAAGGGGACATGAGATAGCTTTGGCAAATAGAATTGAGGAGAATCCAAAGGGTTTTTACAAATATATTAAGGAAAAAAAGGGTAACTAGGGAGAGAATAGGGCTCCTCAAAGATCAGCAAGGGGGCCTTTGTGTGGTGCCTTAAGAGGGGCATGGATAGGGTAAATAGGCAAAGTCTTTTCCCTGGGGTCGGGGAGTCCAGAACTAATGGGCATAGGTTTAGGGTGAAAGGGGAAAGATATAAAAGAGACCTACAGGGCAACATTTTCACAGGGAGGTACATGTGTGGAATGAAGTGGTGGAGGCTGTAACATTTAAGAGGCACCTGGATGGGTATATGAATAGGAAGGGTTTGGAGGGATATGCGCCGGGTGCTGGCAGGTAGGACTAGATTGGGTTGGGATATCTGGTCAGCATGGACGGGTTGGACCGAAGAGTCTGTTTCCATGCTGTACACCTCTATGACTATCTGACTCTATAACTGTCAACTTGTAATGTCCCAGACACCGTTATCATTGTCCCTGGGTATGCCCTGTCAATTATTGACGTGACTGGCACACTAAGGTGGGTTGTATTGTAGAATATGGTCAGGAGGGAGTTGCCTGGGCATCCTCATCATTGACTCCAGGTCCCATGAATGTCTTTGGCATCTTCTCAAAAATACCAGTGGACAAGGAAAGTTCCAGCTGTTTACCATCAACCACCCCTCCCATTGCCTGGCGAATCCTTACTACTCCAAGTTAAACGTCACTTGGAGCAAGCATGGCAAAGGTATAAAATATACTCTGGGTGGAGACATTAATGCCCAGCACCAAAAGTGGCTCAATAGCATCACTTCAGAAAAGATTTACAAGGATGTTGCTAGGGTTGGAGGATTTGAGCTGCAGGGAGAGGCTGAACAGGCTGGGGCTGTTTTCCCTGGAGTGCGGAGACTGAGGGGTGACCTTATAGAGGTTTAAAAATTAAGAGGGGCATGGATAGGGTAAATAGGCAAAGTCTTTTCCCTGGGGTCGGGGAGTCCAGAACTAATGGGCATAGGTTTAGGGTGAAAGGGGAAAGATATAAAAGAGACCTACAGGGCAACATTTTCACAGGGAGGTACATGTGTGGAATGAAGTGGTGGAGGCTGTAACATTTAAGAGGCACCTGGATGGGTATATGAATAGGAAGGGTTTGGAGGGATATGCGCCGGGTGCTGGCAGGTAGGACTAGATTGGGTTGGGATATCTGGTCAGCATGGACGGGTTGGACCGAAGAGTCTGTTTCCATGCTGTACACCTCTATGACTATCTGACTCTATAACTGTCAACTTGTAATGTCCCAGACACCGTTATCATTGTCCCTGGGTATGCCCTGTCAATTATTGACGTGACTGGCACACTAAGGTGGGTTGTATTGTAGAATATGGTCAGGAGGGAGTTGCCTGGGCATCCTCATCATTGACTCCAGGTCCCATGAATGTCTTTGGCATCTTCTCAAAAATACCAGTGGACAAGGAAAGTTCCAGCTGTTTACCATCAACCACCCCTCCCATTGCCTGGCGAATCCTTACTACTCCAAGTTAAACGTCACTTGGAGCAAGCATGGCAAAGGTATAAAATATACTCTGGGTGGAGACATTAATGCCCAGCACCAAAAGTGGCTCAATAGCATCACTTCAGAAAAGATTTACAAGGATGTTGCTAGTGTTGGAGGATTTGAGCTGCAGGGAGAGGCTGAACAGGCTGGAGCTGTTTACTCTGGAGCGTTGGAGGCTGAGGGGTGACCTTATAGAGGTTTACAAAATTATGAGGGGCATGGATAGGGTAAATAGGCAAAGTCTTTTCCCTGGGGTCGGGGAGTCCAGAACTAGAGGGCATAGGTTTAGGGTGAGAGGGGAAAGATATAAAAGAGACCTACAGAGCAACGTTTACATGCAGAGAGTGGTACATGTATGGAATGAGCTGCCAGAGGAAGTGATGGAGGCTGGTAACAATTGCAACATTTAAGAGGCATTTGGATGGGTATATGAATAGGAAGGGTTTGGAGGGATATGGGCTGGGTGCTGGCAGGTGGGACTAGATTTGGTTGGGATATCTGGTCAGCATGGACGGGTTGGACCGAAGGGTCTGTTTCCATGTACATCTCTATGACTATATGTGTGTGTGTGTATAGTGTATTGGGGTCACCTGTAGTGTGACATGAACCCAAGGTCGTGGTTAAGCCACCCTCATGAGTACCAAACTTAGCCATCAGCCTCTGTTGGCTACTCTGTGTTGTTGTATATCCCGCAGTCTGCCTTGGAGGATGGTCACCCAAAATCTGAGGCCTAATGTCCCTGGTCACTGAAGTGTTCCCCAACTGGGAGGGAACATCCCTGGCAATTGTTTCATGGTGTCCTTTCACCCATTGCCATAGTGTGTGCTTGACCTCACCAATGTACCATGCCTCAGGGCAGTGTATAAGATAGACAACGTTGGCCAAGTCACATGAGTACCTGGTTGGTGGTGTAATGGTAGTATTCATGTCAACACTCTGACATGTCTTGCAGTGGTTGTCATGACAGGGTTATACTGTATTGTGGTCGATGTTGATCTGAAGGCTGGGCAGTTTGCGGTGAACAATGGTCCGTTTAAGGTTTGTTGGTTGTTTAAAGGCAAGAAGTGGAAGTGTAGTGAAGGTCTTGGCGCGGTGCTCATCCTCATCGATAATGCGTTGCAGGCTGCGACAAACATGGCGTAGTTTCTCTGCTCCTGGGAAGTACTGGATAACGAAGGGATGTCAGGCATGTTATGCAGTGAGATAGACAAAGGGATGAAGAGACATGGGAAGATCAAACACAACATAATTGAACACTTTATCAAGAAAAACAATAATTATCCAACTTTATTATTGTAATTTACTTAAACCCTATCAAACTGTAACAGTCTCTTCAGTGAAAATTCTTAAATCTACACCACTTCTGTACTTCTGACACACACTTCCAAGGATCCATTGCACCCTATTTACATGTCCCAACCATTGTGGAACTGTCTGTCTGAAAGGACTGGTAATACCTGGTTAGTTAGGCTGAGAGATGTTGTTCCCCAGTCCTTAAGGGTTGGCTGATGTTTCAGGATCTGCAGTTATCAATTCTGGCTTCCCCTCTCATCTAGGGCTGGTTCTGTCTGCGGATCATCTCACCGAGATGATTTCTATGCTGGTCAGCCTGGTGATGCTGGCCAAGAGGTGCAAAGTGCTGGAGATACTGTATATCTCGGCTGCCACACAAAGATATTCTCTGGAGATGTAATTGCAGAAGATGCAAAATCATAGCGAGCTGGGGTTTAAATCTGTTCGTGCCCTCTGAAGATTCTGTGGCTGTGTCCAAAGGTAGCATTTGGTGGAGGCAGGAAGATCCAATCAGGTGACTGCTTTCCATATTTGTTGGTCACTGAAAATGGTATTAAACTTTCCATTGTCAAGTGTAGTTCTTGTCACACTCTGCCTCTGGCCTCCTACTGAGCTGGCTGCCACCAAGTCTGCGTAGCATTTTTCCAAGAGAGCGGCTGAGGTGGAAACAATGTCACTGTGAGTACATGGCCGGGCAACATCAAAATCTGTCTGGTTTCGACAGGAACTAGATCACCCAAGGTCTTGACCGCACAAATACTGCTTGTTTCAGCTCTGCAGTTTGCAAATTACAAAGTCTGACAAGGTTTAAACTTCCACATTTTGAGTTTTAGTCTATGCTCCTGAAAAGATATCAATATTTCTTTAACAATCTTGGAGGTCATGGTTCACCTGACCATCCATGTAACCTGTGGTGATTGTCATGAGGCCAGCCAGGTGGACATCATAGAATAGGTGTTCCTTGCCTGGGGCTGTTAATCTGGTTCAATCAGGAAGCCCTGGCCAGCAATAAAAAGAGGGGTGTCAGACTTTCTGCCATTTTGAGAGTTGGCGCTGAGGGAACTATGCCAGTTTTGAGGACATTCCAAGTGTAAAGAAAAGGTGACATGGTGACAAGATAATGACCTCTTGTTAAGTTATTTCATAACCCTCCTCATTTCTTAAACATCTTCAGCTGCTTCTTGAATTTTCTTTCATAACTGCAGTTGAATCTGCCTCCACCAAGCAGTGCCTTCCAGATCCTAATACTCACTGTTTAATGCGTTCTTTTTTGATCTCATAATAGCTTTAATTCTGTTACCACTCAGCTTAAATGAGTCTTGTCTTGATCTTGGCCCTTTTGCCAACAACAAGAATGAGGCACAATTTACTCAACCCCTGAAAAAACGAATAGGAAAGTGAGAAATTTGCGAAAACATGGCAAGATTGAACAATGCTATTCCTGATGTTGCGGAAGAGAAAAGTTACATTTTCCACGGAAGGCTTTAATGGCAAGCTGGGATTCTCACTAATGTGTGGTGAAAGGCTTAAATGCATTCATTATGTTATGACCAAATCTCATGTGAGATTCCCTGTTTGAAACAGGTCCAGACAGGATACCCTAATCATTAATTCCCAGATAAGGAGCTTTTTTTTATTCTCTCCCCTTGGTTAGTTGCATCAAATTTCATTTAAAAAGGATTCCCTTCATTGTGAATATCTTTTTCTTCTAGATGCAGAGGAGCTTACATTCTAAAAGCTGCCACTTTAACCAGGCTTTCTTGAATTAACAAGGACTGAGTTTATTAGTTATTGAACATGAAAGAACTAATAATACAACAGAAACAATCTTTGAATTGTCTGTGAAGAACGAACAGTTGAACATTGTGGCTGTTGCCATGGAGATTACTAGTCGCATCGATATTTGCATTTAAACAGCCAACGTTTGAGATTCTTGGTTTTGTAGATTGACTGAAGTTCCTTTGTTGTAATTCCATTTCTTTAGCTGCTTTGCAGCACTCATTGTGCGAGGCTCTTTATACTCAACATTTGTAACTAGGGGATAGTTCACAGCACAATAATACTAAAATCAAGAGCATTCATTCCCACAATTCCACCTCGATAGTGTTGAAGCTGGCACTTGAAACCCCTGTTCTTGTGTGTTCTTCAAAAGAAAGAAAAAAACCCACAATATATCAGCAATTTGGGACATAACCCAGAGGGTGACTTGCTATCTGGTGGGGAGTCACTCTCTTCACTCTCTTTTGTAGTCACAAGAGGTCACAGAACAGTTTGCTTGAAATTCCTTTGTCATCTTTTTGCAATATATCTGATTTTGCCAACATAAAAGGGTTTTACATCATCCACAGTTATTTTGGTTTTTGCACTTGTGGCTGTTGTCTTCATAGCAGTCCTCTTTTAAAAGGACGTTTTGGAATTAAGGGCTCATAGTGCCCAAAGTACTTTGGGGTGGTGATAGTTAATATCTCACAATGATCCAATCTCAATTATATGTAGTGTGTTATTTTACGAAGACCTGGAGACAGATGATATAGCGACAATGCCTGACATGACAGACTGACCTGGTACTCAGTGGCCCCATCTTACCACTTTGTTCCCTCCAGGGTCTCACCTTGGCCAGCTTTGGCAGTTTGCAGTTGCCACCTCCGGCTAGGTTTAAACTTGTCTTCCACATTTTGAGCTTTTGAAGACAATGGGAATATTTCTGGAACACTCTGAGGTTAGAAGTCACACCAGCCACAGCAGGGATCATGTTTCTGTGACCAAACAAAGGTACAGAGAATTTGAGATGGCACAAACATAACAGCAAGCTCAGGAACAGCAGCAGCCTCCCCAGTTATGGAACAGCCTCCACATGAAGAAGCTGCAGCTGAAGGTGCCCTCAAGATGCAGAGGAAATATAGGGTGCCCAGCGTCTATAATCTTCAATGCCATTTCCTCAGATGAGAAAGATGCTTTGACATCGTAAGCTGAGGATATCCTGGGACATCATAAAATTTCATCATTTCATGGAGCAGGACTTGTGAACTGAAGGTGTGGGGTGCCATTCTATAATAGTTGCCAAAGTGACAGCATTGCTACCTTCGGTCCACTGGGACTTGTGTAGGATCTCTCAATCCTCAACCTACAGATGTATCAAGGCTGTTACTGATATAACCTGTGCCAGATCACACTACTTCATCTTGTTTTCCAGCATCAAGGTCAATGCAGAAGCTTGGGTAAGTAGGCATTGCCAACAGAACTGGACTCCCCCAGGTGTAGCACAACGTACATTGCATTGCAAGCACCAGATCGCAATACAGAAGACTTCATCAGCAGACAAGGGTTCCATTCTGTAAATGTACAGTCAGTTCTGCTAAAACACAGTAGTTCTGGTCTCATGCAATCCTGTGTTATAAGAAATTTGTGTAATAGCAGCACCATTTAAACGAATGGGGCCAGGATCACGTTATAACCAATACACACTTTAGAAGTTTGCGCTTTAGAAACAGTGTCCCGAATTCGTCAATTGTGTTACAGCGAATTCATAGTAATGAAATGTGCATTATAGCAGAACAACCTGTACACAAGTAATCTATGATCATCAGTACCATATCTTAGAAGCCTCTACCAAATACATTGGAAATTGTTTTGATGCCTATACACTTGATGGATGGGTGAGAATGGTGAGGGATTCTACTTTAGGCGTATTTTCATGGAAGAGGAATCATCAGAGGAGGTGGATCAAGGGTTCAGAGGCAAACACAATGGGGTTACTTCCCTCACTCACTCCTCCACCTCCTCCACCCACCCCCTCTCCACCACCCCCCACTAGCATGTCCTAATTTCCCACATATTGAGGCAAATACAGACCTTCCAAACCCTGCATACAGCAGCCAGAAAAGCAGGCAGCTCATATGAGACCCCGAAGTGGTTATTAAATAAACTCTTAAGGACCTTTAATAATGATGGACCAGAAAGGTCACAATAGGGCCTTCCTATTCCGATCTCAATATCTGAGGTTGCAGAAAGGACATGAGTATCTCTTCAGTGCCACCCCATCTGCTTATGTACCATCACTTCATCCTGCCCCACCATATCAGTAGAGGGGATAATTCCAGGTAAATCCAAGCCAATGTGTTGTACAGGCTGATCATAACCTTCTTGTCTCTGCTAGGTTGATTACTTCCAGAGCATGTCAAGTCATCCTTGCTAGTTTTGTTTCTGATTTGACTGTAAACTGCTTCTTGTTCTCTGCTCGAGTACTAGTGAACTTCCTTAATAGAGAGTTGGTGGAGATGCTCACACTTTGATGATAAATTAGGACAACCTTTGTTGAATAATTCATAAACCTAACAGATTATTGCTCTGCTTCTATATCAATTGCCTATTGCATCTCTGTAACAGATCTCACCTTGTCAAGATCTGTGACAAATCCTGTGCTCCCAATCCATGAGTTATGCACGCAATGCCAGGCATACCCAATAATACTTTTTGCTAAACACTTTCCATTAACAGCTATTCACCTTCCTAGCCAGATGATTATCCACTCCTTTGTCTCTCCAACTGTCCTTCTCTCTCTTTGGGCACTATCCCCGCCTACCATTTGCCCCTCACCCCCTCCCTTCCACCTATCTTCTGCATAAAAGCCAACATTTTCTGAGCTGCCATCAGTTCTGAGGAAGGGTCTCCAGACCCAAAACATTAACTCTGAGTTCTCTTCACAGATGCTGCTAGACCTGCTGTGCTTTTCCAGCAACTTCTGTTTTTGTTTCCGATTGACAGCATCCACAACTCTTTTTAGTTTTTAACACTTTTTATTTCTTGTTTCATTTTTTCCTTCCTTGTGCATTACTTTTCTGATATTTTGAAATGACTACCTGTTTTGTTTTCAATTGCTTATTAGTTGCCAGCTCCTGATAGAATGATCTTGCCCTTCTCATAATTATTTCCTATTTTTAGGAGCTCCTGATTCAGAAGGGCCATCTCACTTACCTTTGAAACTGGACTTGAGAGTGCAACTTGAATTTTCCTCATTCAAACGTTCCGTTGGTCTCACGTTCTTATCAATTGAAGATTGGAAAGGCAAGGACTGATAAAGGATAGTCAACATAGCTTTGTGCGTGGGAAATCATGTCTCACGAACTTGATTGAGTTTTTTGAAGAATTAACAAAGAGGATTGATGAGGGTAGAGCAGTAGATGTGATCTATATGGACTTCAGTAAGGCATTCGACAAGGTTCCCCATGGGAGACTGATTAGCAAGGTTAGATCTCATGGAATACAGGGAGAACTAGCCATTTGGATACAGAACTGGCTCAAAGGTAGAAGACAGAGGGTGGTGGTGGAGGGTTGTTTTTCAGACTGGAGGCCTGTGACCAGTGGAGTGCCACAAGGCTCGGTGCTGGGCTCTCTACTTTTTGTCATTTACATAAATGGTTTGGATGCGAGCATAACAGGTACAGTTAGTAAGTTTGCAGATGACACCAAAATTGGAGGTGTAGTGGACAGCGAAGAGGGTTACCTCAGATTACAACAGGATCTTGACCAGATAGGCCAATGGACTGAGAAATGGCAAATGGAGTTTCATTCAGATAAATGCGAGGTGCTGCATTTTGGGAAAGCAAATCTTAGCAGGACTTATACACTTAATGATAAGGTCCTCAGGAGCTTTGCTGAACAAAGAGACCTTGGAGTGCAGGTTCATAGCTCCTTGAAAGTGGAGTCGCAGGTAGCTAGGATAGTGAAGAAGGTGTTTGGTATGCTTTCCTTTATTGGTCAGAGTATTGAGTACTGGAGTAGGGAGGTCATGTTGCAGCTGTACAGGACATTGGTTAGGTCACTGTTGGAACATTGCGTGCAATTCTGGTCTCCTTCCTATCGGAAAGATGTTGTGAAACTTGAAAGGGTTCAGAAAAGATTTATAAGGATGTTGCCAGAGTTGGAGGTTTTGAGCTACTGGAGAGGTTGAACAGGCTGGGGCTGTTTTTCCGGAGCGTCAGAGACTGAGGGGTGACCTTATAGAGGTTTACAAAATTATGAGGGGCATGGATAGGATAAATAGGCAAAGTCTTTTCCCTGGAGTCGGGGAGTCCAGAACTAAAGGGCATAGGTTTAGGGTGAGAGGGGAAAGATATAAAAGAGACCTACAGAGCAACCTTTACATGCAGAGGTACATACATGTATGGAATGAGCTGCCAGAGGATGTGGTGGAGGCTGATACAATTGCAACATTTAAGAGGCATTTGAATGGGTACATGAATAGGAAGGGTTTGGAGGGATATGGACCGGTTGCTGGCAGGTGGGACGAGATTGGGTTGGGATATCTGGTCAGCATGGACGGGTTGGACCGAAGGGTCTGTTTCCATGTTGTACGTCTCTATAACTCTATGACTCTATGACATGCACTGGATAGTCCTTGGAGACCTGGAACAATATCTTTGTAATCTGTTCAGCAGTCAATGAGTGGCCTGTGAAACACAGAAAATCTTAATGTCACCATTCCATGCTTTAGACTTGCTTCAACAGAGATGAGTGGATGTTCCTTAACACCTACTGTAGATCTCTATTGTACACATTTCATCAGGCTCGCAGCTTCATTTGCTCTAATGAGTGTTATTTCATCAAATATGCTCAATGTTAGCTTTGAGGCTGCCCTTTTGAGTCAGTTGAGGTCTGCACATCTCAGAATGTTGCATAAAGGCCAGCATCTTTTGAGACTTCATATTTAGTTGAGCTTCTTCTTCCAATTGATCACCTTTAAGCTTAATGATGCCAACCTTTTGAATCAGGTAGATTGTTTTGTCAGAATAACTGCCTGACATTGTTGGAGCAGCCATCTTTATTGGTTTCTTTTGCTTCTTTCCAGCTCAACGTTTACATACAAAGTGGGTCAGCTTCTTGCAGCGAAAACATTGCTGCCTGGCTTGCTCTCTTCAATGAAAAGCAATGCCAGAATCAAATTGAAAATACAAACCATGGAGCCAACAGCCTCCATGGAAATGTAAATTGAGTGAGCATAAAGAAGTGGAGCCAAGAACTGAAAGATGCATTCTGTGCATAAGATGTCTGTGTCCCCATCCTGGATAGATCACTTGGCCATTAGTAAATGTGCTGTTTTCAAGATTGACCACTCGGTCAGCAGACTGCATTTTCTGGAAGAGGGCTTCCAGTTGTTCTGCAAGGTTCTGCATCAACATTTTGGTAGTCAATGCAGAGCCTTGTACAGTAGTCCAGTTTAGACACAAATGCAACTGAGATGTTTTCCTGGACCTGGGCAATAGGAGATTTTATCATATGGAAGGGTCTTCTCCAACATTCACACCTTGTAGTTCCAGGAAGGTGTAACCTGGCCTGTCTCTGCACGACAATGTAAATGATGTGAGTAGCCTTGTTAAGTCTACTTGAAGTTCTGTGTTCATGGAGAAAGTGAGGACCTCAGATGCTGGAGATCAGAGTCAAAAGGTGTGGCGCTGGAAAAGCACAGCAGGTCAGGTGATTTGAGGAGCAGGAGTATCAACGTTTCAGGAGTAAGCCCTTCATTAAGATGCAGTGTAAATGGTAAGATGTTACAGTCATTATACTGCATGATATCAGTAGCACTGATATTGGTCGGCAAGTTGTTGATTTTGAGACATTAAGCTTTACAGGTTAGCTGAAAGGGCAATAACTAACTGATTCCTTTTGACAACAGTTTCATTTGCTTTCTGGCTTCCAGAAAAGATATGGAGAGAGAGAAAGAGACACTTTATTTATTATCTATCTACAATACAGGAGTTGATTAAGGGTTGTCTTAGCTGTGACTCTCACATCACAAACAAGGCCAGGGGCTGTATTGGCTTTTAAGCCTTGCAATTATGAAACATGGAAAATCATTAAAAGAAAAAGACATACTCTTATCCAGAATGCTGTCTTTTCTCCCATCATATTCACAGTCTAAGATAATTCATTGGGGATTACATTTCATTTTGCAGTGAAATTCACCCTTTGAAGGCTTTCTACTTGAAGTTTCCTTGGCACCCTTCAGGGTGACATTCCAGTGTCTTCTTTGAATTGAGGATAATTGATGCAGGCCTTCCAAACAGTTACTAAATTTCATTTACATTCTTAATCATTTTTATGGCTGTATGTCATCTTTCAAAAAAAAACGCACTGTAGTTAAAGTTCATCATGTCCATGGATGATCTAAGGTTATAATCCATCAACATGACAAAAAGCAGCAATCCTAAGACTGAACTCCTCACACAAGGTCAAGGTTTCCACAAGCAGTTGAGCAACTAAAAATATTGTGAACTGAAAATGTCTAATATCTGAAATTGACTGAAAGCATAGGCATACTTCAGAGCTTACATCAAATGAACAGCTGTTTTTAAATATATCGAGCTGCATTGTGCTAAACCTGCCAAATTGCAAACTCACTAGACTAATTGATGTGTCATGGTGTCTGAAAGAATAACATCTAACAGGTAAAGAACAACTGGAAAGACATTGATATCACAAAATGCATATTCAGGAGTTTGAAGAGTTCTAAAGTCCTCACATCCCATTAGCATTAGCATTCATTCATGCATGGGGAATTTTCTATAAACAGTTTCTCTGCTTTGTCTGTTGGTTTGTACTTTTTGTAATATACAATTTAATCTTAGCTTCCAATATTTTTATTCATACTTGTAACATTAAAACTTGTCAATCGAAATGTATTCCATGATTCAAAACATTTCAACAATGTTTGTTTGTGTGAAGTGTGAACTTGATCGATCAATCAGGTCCATGCGTCTAAGCTCGAAGTTAGTTCTAGTCCAGGAGTTAATGGCCAGGAAAGATGTGCTCATGCCATGCCCAAATTGGTTGACTATCAACTTACAAATCATTCGCGTACAAGTCAATTGCAGCCGAAAAACTTAGGGAGATTCCTATTCAGCCTTACGTTGAAAAGGAAATTGTAGCCTCGACCATCAATATTCACAGTGTAAAAGTATTGCTACTGCAGGAACTCCTTGGAGGAGTCAATTGATTCAGTTGGCAAGATGGTCACAGTGACTCAATTTGCTACCAACTGCCCTGCATTCAATCCCTCTTGCAATTGAATTGCATTCTGAATGACTTTGATGTTTTCACTTCCACTTTGACTGACTATTACTGTATGAAATTAAAATAACAATTTTGAAATGCCTTTTCATGAATTTTTAATCTAAGTTTAAACCCGTGAAAATACTTTCAGTTGTATCGCATCATTCACGTTCTGAAGACAGCTCAATATGCTTTACAGCTAATTAGGTACTTGGTGAAGACGAGACGTTTTTGTAATATAGGAAAAAGTGCAGGCAATGTGTGTGTGCAGCTAGTTCCCGCAAACAGCAGCATGGTAATGAGTAAATAATGATTGTAGATTTCAATCTCAGAAGTCATGTGGTAACCCTTTGAAGTTAGTGAACAGATATCTGACATTGGCAGCTGAATTTTCCAAAGATTTTGTCCAATATGAATGTCAGGGAGTTGGAGGGAGAGTTTCCTCCTATGAGTTGTGACAACCTTTCTCATACTATTGTATATTATTCACCACAGGAATATCATGCATCCTGCCTCCACTGCACTACTCTTGTACAATCAACTAGGAGAAAGTGAGAACTGCAGATGTTGGAGATCAGAGCTGAAAATGTGTTGCTGGAAAAGCGCAGCAGGTCAGGCAGCATCCAAGGAGCAGGAGAATCAACGTTTCGGGCATAAGCCCTTCTTCAGGAATGATTCCTGAAGAAGGGCTTATGCCCAAAACGTCGATTCTCCTGCTCCTTGGATGCTGCCTGACCTGCTGCACTTTTCCAGCAACACATTTTTCTACTCTTGTGCAATGTTATGCTCAGCAGAGGCTGAAGTGTTCACTGGTGCTAGGATCTTCGAGCACTCATGCTGCAGGTGCCACACTTAAACAGAAACCACACACCACACACGGTGGCATAGTGGTTAGCACTGCTGCCTCACAGCGCCAGAGACGCAATTCTTGCCTTGGGCAACTGTCTGTGTGGAGTTTGCACATTCTCCCTGTGTATGCGTGGGTTTCCTCTGGGTGCTCCAGTTTCCTCCCACAGTCCAATGATGTGCAGGTTAGGTGAATTGGCCATGCTAAATTACCCGTAGTGTTAGGTGAAGGGGTAAATGTAGGGAAATGGGTCTGGTAGGGTTGCTCTTTGGAGGGTTAGTGTGGACTTGTTCGGCCGAAGGGCCTGTTTCCACACTGTAAGTAATCTAAAAAACCATTTCAAATACTGTCAGCCTCTTCTGGAATAGTCAACAGAATGTCCACGGTCCAGAGGGACACACAGCAGTGCCACCAAATGATTAATGATCTTCTGTACTCCACAAGGTATAAGGGCCATTATTTTCTTTCTGCTACCTCACACTCACTCTAACGCCTATCAAAAGTCATGATCTGCCACTCTCAATATTGAATATAGCATCTTCCCTCAATCGCCGTCACCCACTTGTTTACTGATTTTACTGGGAGAAAGTGAGGACTGCAGATGTTGGAGATCAGAGTCAATAAGTGTGGTGCTGGAAAAGCACAGCCAGTCAGGCAGCATCTGAGGAGCAGGAGAGTCCATGTTTCAAGCATAAGCTCTTCATCAGGACTGTTACATGGCTGTTAGTGGGAGTTTGGTATACATAATGTGAGCACCATGACTTTTACATGTGAACAAACTCCACCTGCAAAGTTCATTATTGTTTGTAAAGAACTTTGTGCCATCACATTCTTGATGAAGAGCTTATGCTCGAAACGTCGATTCTTCTGCTCCTCAGATGTTGCCTGGCCGGCTATGCTTTTCCAGTACCGCACTTTTTGATCCTGATTTTACTGGCCAATCCTGCACCTCTTACTCACTCACTCAGGGTACTCAACACCTTTCCCAACATGGTACAGACCAGACCCATGACTAACATAGGCCCCCTTGATAGAAATAAGGACTGCCTCCTTTAAATTTCCAGACATGGCCGTTTGTTTTCAGCATATGCACTATGTTGCGATTAAGCTGTTGGCACATGCTGTAGATGTGACATTGACATAACATTGTGCCAAACAGTAACATATCCACCCCATTGACTGATCACTGCTGATGACCATGAGCAGCTGCCTGGCTCTCTGTCAGTGCTAAAAGACAAAGCAGAGACATTGTAAGCCTGGAATAAGTGCAAGGTGACTGAGCACTAAGAAAGAAAGCAAAGAGCCCCTAGGTGCACCCTGTGTTTATGCACAAAATAATGCGTCCATCCCCACACACACAAAAAAAGGAAACATCACAATTTAGGGTATTGATAAGCTCTAAGATACTCTATTGAAGTGCTGAACTTTATTGTAAATTAGTCCACAAGGTGACATGTTGAGGTGATGAGGTTAATGTTTTTTCTGATCCCAACATCCATGCACAGAAGATTCATGATGCCCTTGAGATGTTGGGGAATGTTGGCTAATATTTAACCTGCAATCAACATCACAAAATAAAACAAAGTACAGAATCTGGTCACTATTACATTGCTGTTAGTGGGAGTTTGGTGTACACAACATGAGCATCGTGACTTTTATAAGTGAACAAACTATCCCTGCAAAGTTCATATTGTCTGTAAAGAAGTTTGTGCTCTCCAGAAAAAATAAAATATGCTATATAAATGCAAGTCTTTCTTTTTTCCCTCCTATTTAAACAGCAAATAATTAGGCCAAAGAAATGATACCAGGCACAGTCCACATATCTATTTTAGATGCATCAGTGTCCATACTTAGCAACTGCAGTGATGAAAACAAATAAGGCTGAATTATTTTATTATTTCACATGCAGTTTCTATCACATTTTGCACTATAGTAGAGATTTCAACACCTATCAAAATTAGCTTTTTTTCTGCAATTTGTCAGAGTATCACTTCGCCCAATAAGTGTCGTTGTCAAGCGTACTAATAATGGCAAAAGTGCCAGTCAATAATTATTTTTGCAGTAACAGACACATTCTCAAAGGGCAGCTGGCTGAAAGTTTGAATGATTGACTTTAGGCAACCTTGAGAGACAGTTACAAATGTGACAAATGATTAGAAGGCATGCATTGCAATTCATTTGTTCACTATGGAGTAGGATTTTTGTTTGTTTATCTGTGTGCCTATGAAGAAAGAATTAAATCATTAGCATAAGTGTAGCCCTTTGAATACAAGCTGTTATTCAATTAGATCATGCTTCATCTGCATCTCAACTGCATTTATTCATCTTCTCCCTTGATATCCTAATCCAAAAAAATGATCAATCATAGTTTTGAAATTTCTAGTTGCAACAGCATTTCAGGAGAGTGATGTCCAGAACAGCATCACTCTTTGTGTGAAGACATGTCCCCGACATCACTTCTGAATGGCCTTGTTTTAATTTTAAACTTACTGTCTTGTTCTAAATGTCCCCTCACCAGAGGACGAAGCTTCTTTCTATTGAGTCCATGAGCTCCTTGAATAATTTGAAGCACCTCAGTTAGATCTTTCCTTAATCTTCTATAATTGTGGAACTACAAGCCTGGTTTATGCAAGTTTTCCTCACAGTTTAACCCTTTCAGACCCTGTGTAACATAGCACCATTGGTTGGAAGCTCAGTATTTAAGAGGCTGCTGCAAGTTGACACTGGTGACAATAGACAATATTGTCAATAGACAATAGGTGCAGGAGTAGGCCATTCTGCCCTTTGAGCCAGCACCACCATTCATTATGATCATAGCTGATCATCCTGTTCCTGCCTTATCCCCATAACCCTTGATTCCACTATCCTTAAGAGATCCATCCAACACTTTTTTGAAAGTATCCAGAGACATAGCCTTCACAGCCTTCTGGGGCAGAGCATTCCATGCACCCACCACTCTCTGGGTGAAGAGGTTTCTCCACAACTCTGTTCTAAGTGGTCTACCACTTATTTTTAAACTGTGTCCTCTGGTTCGGGACTCACCCATCAGCGGAAACATGCTTCCTGCCTCCAGAATGTCCAATCCTTTAATAATCTTATACGTCTCAATCAAATCCCCTCTCAGCCTTCTAAACTCAAGGGTATACAAGCCCAGTCGCTCCAATCTTTCAACGTAAGATAGTCCCCCCATTGCGGGAATTGACCTCGTGAACCTACATTGGGATTCCAGGTGTATGTGTTCCTTGTACGCTCATGTGAATTGTCTTTCTGCAGTG
Organism: Chiloscyllium plagiosum; assembly: GCF_004010195.1. Taxonomy (NCBI): domain Eukaryota; kingdom Metazoa; phylum Chordata; class Chondrichthyes; order Orectolobiformes; family Hemiscylliidae; genus Chiloscyllium; species Chiloscyllium plagiosum. The sequence goes on from NC_057715.1 coordinate 20,758,038, forward strand.
CTTACAGAGATGACAAGTTTCTGTGCTTGGATCCATTGGTGCTCGTTTCATTGAGCATTTGTGAACAATCCCAGAAACAAAGGAGCTCCTTAGTCATGTCATCATCCAGCAGGCACACACGAATAGCATTGGGACATGGAGGCCTCCAATAATAACGGCAATAGGATGCCTCTACTTGGACCTTTCACCTCATTGACCTGATTCAGATGTATGTGGTTTAAGCCATTTTGTAGATATTCATAGGAGATTGTGAAGGCAGTAACAAGAAGGAGATCTTCTCCAATGTACACTCAATCCCACTCCCAAATTTTAAAAAAAGGCAGCATTGTATATAAGATATGGTGAATAGCTCCTGCACCTTGTGTGTGCTACAAAACCTTGGAAGGTGATTGCAAATTGTAGAACTAAGATCAATCTTTATATCCAGCCTGACCTTACTTGTCCTTTACATCTACTATTAGGATTAATTTGTAATATTAAATGATATGGTCAAGATTGCTTCTACCCAGGATTTTTATTGAACCAGTTGGGATGACATACATATCACAGATTTATGTGATAACATATGTCTTTAACCTATCGTGCGAGCACTTGCTTAATGTTATTCCCCTTTGAAGGACAACATATTGCTCCAAAGCTGAGCCACTCCTTCAGAGTAGCACTAAATCAATCACAAAAACAAAGATTGCTGGAGAAGCTTAGCGGGTCTGTCAGCATCTGTGGAGAGAAAACAGAGTCCCAGCTTGCTGCCTCCAGTCTCCAAATTGATTTTCCCAGCATTCCTGCCATAGCAGTGGCCCCTGAGAAACTCCCTTCACTTTCATTGAACATACTCCCTGGACTATCTGTGACTCATCTCAGACTGATAAATAGATAAATCCTATTGATCTCTGTACAGCTCCCGACTAACTCAATGGTTCTTTCTGGACTGGTTGGACTGAATCTGCAGGACTGACTGTAGTCCACTTCCAGACTATAATAATGTAAATCCTCTGAATTTGATCAACCCAAATAACTGACTGTGACCAAACCCCTGGTCTGAGATCAGATGATACTCTTGACTTACTGATGACAGTCCCCATTGACTTGACTGAATGCTACTCCCTTTAGACTTTGAGACATGCCCATTTGTCTGATGTGGCAGCAGTGTGTTAGCCAAGTATGCTGCTAGCACAAGGTGCAGGTTTCACATTTATGTAGCATGGTGCTGTATAGCAAGTGTTCTCCTGCCTTGACTGAGTTATGTCTGGCAAACAGAACAGGCTGCCTCTCTTTAGGTCTATGTTAAAGGTCTAGATAAGACAGAAGTAATGTGAACCTATGTCTTTTGAGTAAGGTGGCAAAACAATGCAGAGATACAGTAACCAGCCTGGTATGTGTAAAGTGAATGAGTGCTAAAATAGCAAGCTAAGCATCATAAGAATCATCCTTGGCAATAGTGAGTTTTGAGAAGATTTGTAGCTCAGTTTGAGGTTCTGGGTGTAGGTTTGCTCGCTGAGCTGGGAGGTTCATTTTCAAACGTTTCGTCGCCATAACAGGTAACATCTTCAGTGAGCCTCCAGATGAAGCACTGCTGATATTTCCTGCTTTCTATTCATATGTTTGGGTTTCTTTACCATAGGAAATGACAAGACCACAGGAAATGACATCACCAACCCAAATAAACCCAAACATATAAATAGAAAGCAGGAAACATCAGCAGTGCTTCATCCAAAGGCTCACAGAAGATGTTATCTAGTATGGTGGCGAAACATCTGAAAATGAACCTTCCAGCTCAAAGAGCAAACCTACATCCAGATCCTTGGCAATGCATGAGCTGGGAGTCTGTCTCTGTTCACAATGTGGCCCAGCGAGCAGCATCACATTGCAATGCATTTCAAAGAGTAACGAACTGTATTCTAAGTGAGTCGGAAACATTCTATGACAGAGTGTAAAGCTGGTGTGTGTCTGATGCCAACCTCCATGGATGGGGAGTACCCTTTGATTATGCTCTGATTTGCTTGCTGGCTAAGATGGGGGCTCAGAGGAGTAGAGAGTAAGCTGGAGACATGAGGAGCCCATTCAGATTTTCATGTTAGAAATTTTCTAATTTCTATCTACTGTCTGGTAAAATAGCAGACTGCATATAATTGAAGCAAAATAAATCAATAATGTGATGGCAATGCATGCAAAGTGATCTCTCATCACTCACTTGTGAGATTTTTGCCTCACCATGAAAATCTTGGGTCGAAAATTGTGCTTCTTTTCCCAATTTTGCAAAGCTCTTTTTTTCGATTTTGCCATATTTTTCCAATTGACTACCCATCCCTAATATTATCCTGGGACTGGAAAAGTCCTGCCATGCTACTTTAAACATTACCTGTCTTGACATTGGGCACTGCCATACAAAAAAATATAAAATAAACAGCAGTTCAGTGGTGAATAGTGATTCAGCAACAAAATCTAATTGTGGTAATTTCTATAACTCTGAACAATCTCTGTTAGTGATATCATCTTCAATATTTATTCTCAATTGGCTAATCTGTCTTAAAAGCTATTTCTTATCTGCCGTGCAGTACTCCATGCAGAGATTTTGTTGTGTGATTCATTGAAGCAAACTAGATGTAATATTGTGCTGCAGCCTTTAATTTAATGTATCTAGAGGCTCATATTTGTCTGTTTATTGTGGTGCTGTAGTGTGTGAGAGAGATTAAAATTTTGCAGTTTCTGGTCATGTAATTTTGTGTTATATGAACCACTTCTATCATTAAGGACTGGGATAGTAAATCGTATTGTGGGAAAACACAATTATTACTGACCATGTTCCAGTTATGTTATTCAGTAAAGCTTATTTTGCCATCATAACAATCATTAGTAACAATCATACGAGGTGGGACTATATTCGCAAAGCTTCTGCCAATATATTACATCGAGTTACATCCACAGCACAGAAACAAACCATTCAACCAAACTGGCCCATGTTGCAGTTTATGTTCCATACAAACTTCTATCCATCCACTTTCATCTCACTTTATCAGCACAGCAGTCTTCTTTTTGTCTCTTATGAATTTATCTACCTTCTAGTTTTACTCTTCCCATAAATTGAAACGTTTCTGCATCTCTACCCTTGAAACCATGTTCATTATCTTTCAGACTTCAGTCACATCACTTCTCACCGAGTGTTCTTTTTTCTATAGCGAAATGCCACAAACTGTTCAATCTTTCTTGACACTCAGTTCTGATGCTATCCTTTTAAATCCTATTTTGCACCTTAATGAGTGCTTTTCAGTCATTTTAATTATATGGAGACTGGAATTGTGCATGCTCTACTCTAACCACATTTATAATGCAAGTTTATCATAACTTCTCTGCTTTCAACTCTATCCATCTGGAAATTAACCCTAAAACTATTTTTATGTGCGGCCGTTTTAACTTTTTAAAGTATTGTTGAAATGAAATGTACGATGCTTTTTGTAGTTGATATTTTTAATATAAAAATGTTTCTAGATGTTTTAGAGTACTAAAACAAAATTACACACACACTCAAGCACAGGGCCAAGGTTTCATCACTAGCAAATTATAATCATAAAATTGCCTTCATTTCATAAAATATCTAATTATATTAAATGTGCATCACTTCACGATTGTTGCTAGAGACAGGTCAAAGATTATCAAGCTAATATCAAGCTGGTAGAAAAGGAAAATAACAATGAATTAAATTTTCAGGCATTTTCCCTGCATCTGCTTTGTCTAAATTATATGTAATTGAATATTATAAAAGGTTTGGGGAGAGAATGCTGCAGTATAAATAATACTCTTTCTGAATGTTGTTTCAACCCAAAACACTACCCGGACCTTCTCAAATCATCGCATAACACTCAAGTGTTCAAAGATTGCAGAGGTCAATAATGAGTGGACACAGGAATTTTGACATATAATTGGCAAAAGATTATGGAGATCTGTAACTGACTGCATGAATGGGGATTAAACCCAGAAACTTTGCTCATAAATAGAAAAAAAGAAAATTCTTGGAAATTCGCTCTAAGAATCGAACTTTTGGGCTACAGGTAAAGAGCTACAAAGTGGGGTAAGAGTAAATAGGTGACTTACTCGAGATGTATAAGATAAACAGAGAGTTAGATAGGGTGGACAGTGAGAGCATTTTACCTCAGATGGTGATGGCTAACATGAGGAATATAGTTTTAAATTGAGGGGTGATAGATTTAGGACAGATATCAGGGGTAATTTCTTTACTCAGAGTAGTAGGGGTGTGGAATGGCCTGTCTGCAACAGTAGTAGACTTGCCGATGTTAAGGGCATTTAAATGGGCATTAAACATACATATGGTTAATAATGGAATGATGTAGGTTAGATGGGCATCAGATTAATTTCACAGGTCAGTACAACATCAAGGGCCGAAGGGCCTGTACTACGCTGTGACATTCTATGTTCTATGTTTTTTCAATCAGGACACAATATGCCTTTGTTAGCATGAATTTTCTTTGATTATATTAAGTCTTTAGTTATTGCAAACACTTGATGTTTTGAATTTTATTTTTACTTTTTGTTCTATGATCATGAACATTTGATGCAATCATTGAAATGAAAGTATTGACAGTCATCATTTTGATTTCAAATGGACCATTGCCATGTTAGGTAATTGTCCTGGGTTCCTCGAAAGATTAGTGCTTCTCTGTACTGATCATTAAAGGACTGCAAGAATGCAGATTCACATTACAGCTGAGAAACTCTGGCAAGCCCCATGCATAATTTGAAGGTCAGAGTTGACAGCATAAATCACAGTGATGCATTTACAGTGATAAAGGAAATTGCCAGTTAAAGAATTACATTATTGATGGTTTGAATAAATGAGCCATTAATCTGGCAAGTGCAAGGGTCGGGGAGGGTAGCGATTCTTTGACAAAAGAAGATTTATTCAGGTGATTTTCTGGACCACTTACTACACAAGTGAATATTTGTTCGCAAGAAGAAATTTGGGTGGAATTAAAATAAAACAAAATGTACTAACACTAAATTCACATTCATAAGCTCAAAAACATCATTCACTTTTCACTTGGAATTTTTTTCTTGGAGAATGGCCAACATTAAAAGGAAATGGTGCAGAGATAAAATGTTATGTTTCTGATGCAAGAAAGTAAATTATCAGCATGATATTCTATAATCAGTAGTTCAGATATCTAAACCATTCTCCACAGATACTGACCAAAGAAACAGTCCCATTGATAGGAATAAAATAAGGACATAACAAATCAATGCAGGAATAAACCATTCAGCCCCTCAGACCTGCTGTGCCATTCTGAAGTATTTTATTGGTTCTTCTTCCTTAAAAAAATTATTCCCACCGCAACCCTCAATTCCCTCTGAATCCAAAATAACCTAATACCTTTATTTTCAGTACCGTTACTACTTTGCCAAAAAGTATCAAAAGGAGGTAATGCTTACAGAGTAATGGCACGGATCTAGTAATCCAAGAACACAGGCCAATGTATCAGGCTCTTGAGTTCAAATCTCACCAAGGCAGATGGTGAAATTTGATGTCAATAAAGATCTGGAATCAAAAGTGATTGCAATTACAATTCTGGTGACTATGTATCCATTTTCTATCCATGTAAAAACACTTCTGGTTCACTCATATCCTTGAGGAAAGAAATTCTGTTGACCTAACTGGGTTTGGTTCGATGTGACTCCATATGCATAGCAATGAGATTGAATCTTAATTGCCTTCTAAAATGCATTGACAGTCAATTGGTTCAAGGGCAACGAGAACTAGACAACAAATGCCAGCCTTGTCAGCAATGCCCACATCTCGTAACAGAATTTGAAAGAAGTCTAATTACGACAAACTGTTTACCCTCACCAGTAAATCCTTCTAGTGTTCAATTAATAATTTGCAAGTCTTTTGTAACAATAATTCATATTAATATCATCAGACACTTTGATCCTCAGTACCCCTCAAGGTGAAAATAATAATCTCTAACAATAAGCTTAGCTTACAGCTGAAAATAAGTACTTCTAGCAATTTTGCAACACTGCGTTCATGATAATATGATTTTTTAAAATGTATATAATTCTGAACTCTTCACATGTACAAATGATTTAGAGTTTCTCTTCTCCTTGACAACATCTTTGAGTAGGTCAGACCTTGACCTAGCTAGTGAAGCAACATCCTGTGTGAGAGTTAAAAAAAAGGTGTTGACAATGATTGATGGAATTGATAGGAGAAGATGGTACCTTCTCAGTTAAGGTTTTAACATGGTTTATGTTCACAACTTTCTTTGGAGAAGTTCTTAGAGACTTCAAATCAAATTATGGAGCACATACATCTTCCTGGGAGGCAGTTAACCAATTATATCTGGCAGAAAGTGAAACAATTAGCTTTCTAAAGAGCACTAACTGCTACTTCCTCAGGTAATGGTGCCATTTGGTTATTTGAGTTCTCTAGATCAATGTCACTGATCCTTATGACAACCCAAAGTAAATCACCCATCAAAATGAAGTTAACCACTCCAATCTTCACTTCAAAATTGCTAATGTTCTACATTCTTCTTTTATTGAAATGGGTTTTGAAGTTTACTGACCTTATGGAGTTTCTCTTTTGATACTCAAGTTTCTTAATCTAGGTTTAAAGTTACAAAATGCATGTGTAATTTCTCACCAGTGAATAACATGTCGTCCTGATAACAATGAGATATCATAATATACCTCAAAAGAAATAATTAACTTTCTGATGTATGTAACCAATACCTTTTAACACTTCCTTCATAAAGGGGCAACCATCTTATGATTCCGATAACAATGTGAAAAGTTATAATGATCCATACCACATTTGTTAAAAAAAGTGAGTAAAATCATTTGACTGAAGAAAGTGGTTGACTATTGGGGATCACCTTGAAAGGAAGACTGTAGCAGCCAAGCAAAACATTACTGCATCAATCGTTGCCATTGTGTATTTAAGAACATTAGATACCAATTTTAGTTATTATTAATAGGAATCTAATGTAAGTAATAAATGGTTCATTTTCACCTTGGAACATCAATGTGAATGCATTGCCGCCAGCTTCAGAAGGTAAAGTTAAATTGTTGAGACAGGTTTAAAACTCATGAACAACTCTTTCTCTATTGGTACTAAAGGAAAGCCACCACATGCCAAGATGATTGGCATGTACTGCCTGGATCGCACAGTTTCACAATTTAAGTGGAATAACAAAGTGAAGTTGAAGAAATAAACACTCTCCTTTTTTGACTTTGAATCATGATGTCAGCTGTCATCTTATTTCTTCTGTTAAATATCCACCATCATTTCCACTCTGTACATAATAATACAATCTGAGTAAAACATCATAAAGGAGCTTCACAGGGGCATGACGAAACAAAACTTGACAGTATACCACAAAAGGAGATGAAAGAAATGCTTCAGCCCCACATCCCCTCAAAATATTTGTGCTCATCCAATGTTGGCTGTTTGAGCATCTGATTTTAATCAGTGCTTGAAGGTGCACCCAGATAGCCTTCATTTTATCAATTGTTTAGAATGAGAAGTGACTCATTATTTTGAGTAGGACCACATAATTTTAAGTAGAAAAACTTTTGATATTGGCTTAGCATTATTTTGGATTATTTCAAAACTCATCCATTGTATGTCTATATCCTGAACTGCAGTTAAAAAGAATTGTTTTGTACTTTATTGCACTTGTCTAAGATGTTTCTTTCACAAGATCTGTAATTCCAGAATAATTTCTTCAGTAATTTGTTGTTTCTTTGCTGAGTTCCTTTTATTGGAATAATGTCCAGATTTTTGCGTTTTCCAATTAAGGACAAATTTCTGTTCCGAGATAATACATTGTTTTTTCATCTTTGATGTCAGAAGTGGGAGTTGTGAAATTGACCAGCTTTAGAGAAAGTGCCAGAAAGTGGTATTGCTATTTGCTCTGATGGTGGGGTATGTGTGGTAACTGGATTTGAGTTTGCTAGCCCCATTAAACAGTTTGGGGGCAACCACAATTGTCTGCTGGGTGATAAGATGCACTGTGTGAAATGCCCACCTCAGTGCTATGAGACTTCTTCTCAATTATAATTGTAACAGTAAAGCTGATTTGCAGTCACAAATCCAACCCTTCTCCCTTCACTCACTCCCAATCCACTATCCATGTCACTCTGATGGCTCCTCATATTCTCTGTGCCATGCTATAGATCCCCATACACCCTTTAGACCCTCAATACTGCCACTTCATACTCCCCATCCATCCTCATAGCCCCTCGTACATTGCTGGCCCTGCTTTGGCAAATCCATGCCCATTCATCCACTAGACACTGTATAGAACAAATTAACCTTGTAATGACAAAATTAGTTTTTTTTTAAAAAAGTGTAAAGTCAGCCAGAAACTTTAAAATATTAATAGCAGAAACTTCAAGTACATGAATCCTCTATCATGTGCAAATAAACATTGCATGCTGAAATTTTACCAAACATCAGCTGTGTCAGTTTCAATAAATTTTATTGAGGGTCAGCTTTAGTGTGATTTCCCACATTATATTTCCATACGTACCACATTACAATGCACCATGCCCTTCCGGTGCCTCTCTTGATATTTTTTTCCTTCTTGCCACAACTGGAAGTAATTGCCAGTTCCAAGATTTCCATGATTCCTGGTGTTGACACCATCCTTAAAGCCCAGTTAGGTACCAGATCAAGGGCTGTTGGTCCAGAATTGCTCTGTAAAGTTCCTGTCAATATCCCTGACGAGTCAAGCAAATGAAAACCCCAACCTTATTGTTGATGGGGACCTGGAGGCCATAATGGATGGGATGTTGTAGACAAAGGCCATTGTCTTCGGTTCAGAACTGGAAGAAATGAGTTTGCCATCAGACACTAACAGTCTGATATGAGATTGCTACCTGGAGCAGTGTTGCTTCCAAGATCCAGAGGACTGCCCAGTAATGAAAGAACAAGGTCAATAACCTTTTCTGTTCTAGAAGGGCAATAAGGGCTGCCTTATGCTCTCTGAATCTTTTGTATTGCACCCATTTCCAGCTAAGGCTCCTGGTCTACCACACTCATATTGAACGTAGCATCTTCCCTCACACACTCCCATCCACTCCAACACCCCTGCAATATTGACCCTGCATGACCTCTGCACTGTCACTTTAGTCTGTGAAAGTCTCAGATATTAAAATCAGATTAGGCAGATGATGGAAGGCAAATATCGATATAGATGATGATCATAACATTGAGTTCTCGGCAAAGAATGCATGACGAGGCTTGGTTGGTGCCACAAATTTCTGGGTGTCACAGGTAGAACATGTGGTCATCTGGAATTCACATGCCATATCTAAATCAATACATAAACAGGAAGAGTGCTAATCCCTAAGTTTGCAAAAGAGTTTTCACTACAGGAAGGTGGAACTTGTCTGTAAAACCTGATGATACCTGTCAAGCAGGGAAAACCTTTATATCAAAGGAATAGAACTGTTACAATGCAGAAGGAATAGATTTGGCTCATATTGTCTCCACTTCCTCTCCGAATGAGCATTTTTCTTCAAGCCATTCTCCTGCCTTCTTTCCCTTTCCATTTTTTTCAGCTCAAGTATCAGCCAAGAAACTATAATTATTTTTGCATTTAAAACATTTGTGTTGATAAATGGACACAATTCTTTCCACCAGAAAGTAGAAGGTTGGTTGCTAGTCTGATGCTAGCAAATGCAACTCCTCTTCTGCACTATTTTGCTTTGATGGTACATTCTGCCTCTACTGAATGGTCTGTTTCATGTGTTGATCCCTCAACATCTGTCTTTGAACAGTATAGTTTATATGAGTTGTGTCAGCTGTGGGCACAGTTGGTGAGGATAACTTTCAGCTGACTAAGGACTGAGCTCGCTGTCAAATGAGTCATGTCAGCACTGTTTCCCTTCGATAGTATATTCAGTTCTTTGTGGATAATGAGCTTTCTTCCATGTTGCTACTAGAGGATCATTCTACAACTCATTTGTGTCACAAACCATCAGCACGAAAACAAGGTACACACACTTGGGGGAAATTATATAAGAAATGGAGGTCAGAATTCATGGCCTGGAGTTGTTGAATTTAGTGTTGAGTCCAGATGGCTGCAACCTATTGAATCAGAAAATAAGGTACTATTCCACCATGGAAATGTTGATGAAGTTTGTTGAAAAATAAGTTATAATCTGATGATTTTGGCGTAACAATTGACAGTAAAAGTGTAGCCACTTGATCAGCTGAAAAAGTTCTGTGCACAAAGTGTTAACTTTGTTCAAAGTTTTATCTTGATCCAATAGGTTCTTGCAATCAATTGGCAGTTGTTGGATCATTGCTTCCAAAATTTCTTCCGTTCTGAGGAAGGGTCATTAGACCCAAAATGTTAACTCTGACTTCTCTCCACCGATGCTGCCAGACTAACTGAGTTTTTCAGCAATTTCTGTTTTTGTTTCCAAATGTCTTTGTTAGCCAGGGTGCAACTTGTGAAAAGTCTGGTCTTGTTATAAACTAAGTTATTTTTCCAGCCTAATGTTATAGTACTGAAACATTACTCAGGCACAACCCTTTATGTGAAAAAGTTGCCCCTTCAGTCCCTTTTATATACTTTCACTCTCACCTTAAACCTTTATTGTCTAGTTTTGGAATCCTCTACCCTGGCTATTCACTCTATCCATGTTCTCTGATTTCATAAACCTCTATAAGGTCACCCCTTAACCTCCAATGCTCCAGGGAAAATAGCCCTACTCTATTCAGCCTCTCCCTATAGCTCAAACCCTCCAACCCTGGCCACATACTTGTAAGTCTTTTCTGCACCCTTTCAAGTTTAACAGCATCTTTCCTATAGTAGGGCATCTTTAAAGACATAACTGCATGTAGTGACACCAGAATTCATTGACTGAATGTAGATATTTGGTTAATTGTGTTAAATTGTATGCGCATCATTTATTTAATGCACATATTCTTCATTCAAAGCATATAGCTGCAAAAATATTCATGCTTTGATCAAAAGATGCTGCTGCAGTTTTGGGCGCGAGTGCCAAATGTTGTAGCTTGGAGAAATTCAACAGATAGTTTTCGGTGAAGTGCTGCATAAATAGATTCTCTAAGTTGTTTGCTGAGCAAATGGACTGAACCGCTCTTCACCCAAAGACTTGACGTCGACATATTTCCTTGGTGTTGTGGAAAAATTCAATGTAGGAAACCTTCTTAGAACCATGTTTTTTGGGATATGATCAACAGTCACATGGAAAATGTCCATGTCAATTTGAAAGAGTCAGCTTTGATTTATTAAATCATGCCTAACTAACTGATGGAGATTATGAAGAAATACTTGTTAGACCTCAGCTGGAGTTGTGTGTGTAGTTCTGGGTATCATACATTAAGAAACACATCAGTGAGAGTGCAGAAGTGGTTACAAAATTGGTTCCAGAGATGAGAATCCTGAGATATGAAGAAAGATTCAGGAAGATGGGGCCATTTGCCTGAGAGAGAAAAAAAGGCTAAAAGTAGACCTGATATTAATTTTCAACATTATGAGGGGTCTTGACAGATTAAATATGGAGAAAGTATTCCTGCTCATAAGAGGATTGAGAAGCAATTTTAAGATGGTTTGCAAAAGAAGCAAATGCAAGGTGAGAAAATAAACCTTTCACAGAGCAACTAGTTAAGGGTTGGGAATGCATTGTTGAGAAGTATGGTGGAGGTAAGTTTAATTAAGGCATTCAAGAATACATTGGAGGATTATTTAAGTGGGAACAATGGGAGGAAAAGCTGGGAACTTGGCATTGCTCAAAGAAGCAGAGCAGACATGATGAACTGAATAGTCTCCTTCTGCATTACAACAATCTGTGTCATCCTTATACCAATTCCAATAAGACAAACTGAAGACAGTAAACCAACACAAGAATCTCAGATATGGCTGGGGAACATGGCCACACCATGGTGTACAGTGGTGCAGGTTTCTCCCAAACAATGCTGAAAAGTTCTCCAGTTCTATTAAAGACAGAGTCATTTGAGGAAAAGAAATTAAAAAAAGACAGAAGCAATTTCAATGAGAAACCTGTGAGTGTTTCTTTAAATATTTACCGAGCAGCTTAAAAGCACACATTCTGGATTAGAGTGGTGCTGGAAAAGCACAGCAGTTCAGGCAGCATCCGAGAAGCAGGGAAATCAACGTTTCGGGCAAAAGCCCTTCATCAGGAAAGAGGCAGAGTGCCTGAAGGGAGGAGAGATAAATGA